>NC_083460.1:18237703-18437703 GCF_030014155.1 Tachysurus vachellii
CACATCAGCGCTAGAAGATGGAGCTTGATGGACTCAAAAATATAATTACAGGAAAAGACTTGAACATTAGTAGTAATGAAGAATTAAGAAAGATCATTTGAATAAATAAATAGAAAAATATGAAATATTATAATACATTTGTATATTTTTTTAAATACTTGAAATAATATAATTTTGGGTAAAATAAGGCAATCTGTAATTATTAGAATTATTTTTAAACATGTCATATTTATATACTTAATAGTGGTCCTGTAAACATACTCTTTATGTAAATTACTCTTTTATTTTCTTCTATACTGTAGTGACCAGACTGGCAGCTCTATTAGTCTTTATAAAGACTGCTGAGCTGTCAGACGGCAGTATGACTATTTAAACAAAACAACAAACCCTCCATAATGTTCAAAAATAAATCAGTTATGAACATTTAGTGCAAAAGCTGTGTCACTGTCATTACTACAACATTGCTACGATAATTTAGGTTTAAACCCGAGGCACTGTGGTTAAATGTATAGCATGTGTTTTAAATTGGTAGAAAATACAATGCATCTGGAATGTTTCTCTCCATCTACAGAAAGTGTTTAATTTCTGTAAACACAGCAGCAGAGGCATCGAAACTCCTTCTACACCGGTAGTGAGTTCCATAAGTAGGAACTACAAAGTATTTTTAAAATGCGTCTTTCAAATCAACAAGGTTAGGTTTGATACCCAGCGTACCTGACTGTTGTAAAACTTATTTCACATATAAAGGGTTCAAACTAATAAAGAATGACAGAATTAATAAACTCAGCAATGGTGAGTTCCTGTGCTGTTGTGTACTGAATTATTGTTAGCTAGCTAATTAGCATCTTTAAAACAATTGTATTAGCTTGTTCCGAAACATAGCTCCTAAATACTTTTAAGTGAATGACAGATCTCAGGACTGAATACTGGTGTCACTGCAGAGTTTTGATTGGTTTACAAATTGCCACCAAACGCAGTGATCACATTCTGAAAAATAAGAGAAAATTATGTGTAAATGAGATTAAAAAATAGATAGATATAATGTGTGAGGTTGAAGCAGATCTGTGAGCTATTACACTCCTTAATAACAAATGAAATGCTACAGTCTTAATTACAGCTCTTACAGAAGCCCAGTACATCCAGTTAAGCATTTTATCTTGATTTATTAATATTAACTATATCAAACACACTACTGAATCCTTACGTTTACAGAGTAACCACACTCGCTCATGTCTGTGATAGGACTGCTTATTGATCTTGCTTCGCTAGGAGGTACTTTAATTAAAAAAGAGTGATGTAACAAATTATTATTTATAATTATTTTTATTTATTTATCTACAAGGAAATATTTTTCTATTTTATGAGTAATACATTTCTGCATGTAGGCCAAGTGTTTTATTATCTTTTTTCTTTTCTTTTCCAGATTCAGGCATCCATCTGGTTTTATTTCGGTGATTTTCTCACATGATTCCTTTATTGTAATATTGTGATCACACATTGTTCACGTGTTTATTCAAACACATTTGTACCATTTCACAACTGGAACAAGTTCGCAAATTGTTCTAAGATGCTCACACATTACTCACATAATCACAAGTGAGAAGCATATGAAATGTATAAAATTCTGTAAGGTCTGAAAAACTAAAGCTAAAACAATCTACTGCACTTTGACACGTTTTAAAATTCCTTATATATTTATTAATTACATTCTTTCTATATTTTCTTTCCCAGCCTAATTACCTTGAAATGTATCTATACTAAAAAACTGAACTGATATGTATATAAGGAAAAAATAAAGAATGGTGAGACATGGATTTATCCTTTAAATTCAAACCTCCCCTACATGCAACATGCACACAATTTACATGTTGTTATACATCAGTATTAGACAGTTTGCTATAAAGAATCCAATTGGAAAACCTTAAAAAAAACAGGATTTTATCTCATCATCACAATCTGATCATCAGACGAGTCTGGAAGCTTGAAAATAGCATGATTCTCTCTTATTTCACTCACCCTCCCACTCTCTCTCTCTCTCTCTCTCTCTCTCTCTCTCTCTCACATTTGCCCATTCCCTTGATCAATGAGCAAGAGCTAGAGCCACGACTATTAATCAGAGCCTATCGGCGATCTGTCTCCCACAACAACCAATCACAGCAGCCCGACAGCTGCCCCATGACAAATGGATAGAGGAGGGATGGAATGGGGTAGTGTGTGTGTGTGTGTGTGTGTGTTTTGGTTGGGGGTGCATTTTATCTGATCCTCACCAGGCTGCAGACAACGGCACTTACAGATGACTCCAGATGCTGATTAAACACACACACACACACACACACACACACACACACACACACACACACACACATATAAACACACACACGCTCACATATACATATAGATGAACAAAATTATGCATTTGAAGCGCCATATATTAAAAAGACAGGTACAAATGTATTCATACTAAATGTAAATAAAGTACCAGCCTATAGAATTAATTGGCTTACAAGATTCCAATGGTGCAGCTCATTAAACTGTGATATTACAAAAACATGATCTGTTAATTAAATCAGCAGACGTGTTTTTAACGATGGGATTTGTATGCAAAGTAATGTTCTAATGATGGACTGTTTTTTTTATATTAATATTCACAAGGCTATTCGAGGCTCTCCCCAAATACAAATGTCAGGTCAGTTCAGGTAGTTCAGCATTCACTGTTTACATATCCAACACTTTTGCACACCATCACTCACAGTTCTTGTGGTTGGGAAAAAAAGAAAAGGAAAAGGGAAAAAATTCAATCTTGCTCTGTTACAGCAGTTTGCAATAATCCACTTGCCGATCATAACACCTCGGCAAAACTCATACATGTGATGCAAACCAGACCTTGGGTCAGATTTATGAACCACTTGACTTAGCGTTTCTCCTTTGCCCTGCTCCTTACTCCTCCCCTCCTTCTGTCCTTCCCCACATCTGTCCATCTATCATTCCCATGGCCAGCGGAAGAGCATTAATCTCTCCTCATCCCATCCCTCACTCTTTTGGACATCAAGTGTGAAGGAAGGGTTTGGAAAAAAGAGAAGAAGGAAGAACCTTTTTCATGACATTGAGCTAAAACTGTAATGAACAAATGTGATACCAGCCACTATTATTACACCACTGTTTTTAGGTGAGTGTTTCAGGATTCCCTTGCGGATTGTGTGTGTGTGTGTGTGTGTGTGTGTGTGTGTGTGTCTGTGTGTCTGTGTGTGTGTCTGTGTGTCTGTGTGTGTGTGTGTGTGTGTGTGTGTGTGTGTGTGTGTTCGGGTGGGGGTGGGGGGCTAATATCTAGTCTCTAAACTTGTTTTTGTTCCCTCATTTTAATGTAAGTGTAACCTTCTGACTGACAACTGCAGAAAACATGAAACATCACCTCAAACTCACAGAGACCTAAAATTACATTACGAATACTGGTGAGTTAACTTCTTCATGTCACCAAACTGTCCAGTGATGAGGTGACAGGGTCAAACAGAGTTCATGTCATGCTCTTGCTGGGCTGGTTTGACTCAAATGTGTCTAAGGAGCTTTCAGACATCCTGGGAGGTAAATGCCAATGGAGGACATTAAAGAGAAAGTCAAATGTTTATCCCTGGTGTGAAGCCACAGCCCCAAGCATACTGTAATTACAACAATTACTGTACTCTTCAGTTAGTCTATGTTAGTCTTGCACTTTGCACTCTATACTTGTATAGAATTGTATAGCACTATATGTAACACTTACAGGTTATTATCCTTGTTTAGTTAATGTTTATTGCTTTTGGAAAAAATGATTTGATTGTGATATTCATATAAAATTCTACATATGGTTTCAATTACAAGTAGTTTGTTAATCGTAAACATTTACAAACTCTACATATAAATGGTGTAATTATCTCCTTGAAGCTAAATGTCTCAAACTGTTTCCAACTTGGATAATGGTTCTATTTTCCTTTAGTCTTTTAGTCTGTCCATCTTACCTTCTCACCTTTACACTCAACCAAAGCTTCCAAGGCTCCAGCTTTTGTGTTAAAATAATATTATTTTAAGCCTATAGCCTGTTTAAGCCTATATAGTGTTCAGCATGTATTTCTGTGGCTGGAACTAAGAGACCCAAACCTGTTCCAGCATGACAATGTCCCTGTGCACAAAGCTAGCTCCATGAAGACATGGTGTGGAAGCCCAAGACCTCTTCACCTGATATCACTGCCTGACCTCACTAATGCTCTTGTTGCTGAATGAACCCAAATCCCCACAGCCATCCCCATATAACACAGTTTCTTACAGGATTAATAAAGGCACAGCCCCAACCAACATATTAGCAAGCTTATATTTCAATGAAAACATATTTCATGTATTTCAGGCTAGACTCCAGTAATGTTTACAATTCATCATAATGCCACGTGACATCCCACAGTAATGACATGTTTATAAATCACCCTTAAGCAGACTTAATAAGACTTATTAAGAATTCCAGAAATAATGAAACTGAGTATGTGTGTTATGCAGTACTATAAATTGAAAAGTATAATACTATATTAAACTATTTTAATCATGTACAAGCTGCTTAATAAACATACACATTTCTTTAGCAATAACAGGAAAATGACTTTAAGACCATGTTCTCTTTCACATTACAATTCTCTCTGTTTCTCCTGCTCTCCTTTCTCAGCCTTTTTCTTTTTTCCTGCCATGCGCCCAGAGTGACAGGTAGATTAAGGGGTGTGATAGATGCACCTCTCGCTGTCTCCCCTTCTCCATCTCCTCCCTCACTCCCTCCCGCTCTCCCTCCTTCTCTTTCTCCCTCCCTCTCTCTCTCTCAACCTCTATCTATCACAAGGCCTGGTGTAATTGTGGTTGCGTCGGCCTGGCACTGCGAGCTGCCATCCATCTCCTTAATAACAAACAGTCAGGAAAACGGATGGGGCTCAGGCTCCAAGTTAATCTCCATCTGTAAGGGGACCAGGCGAGGGAGGCAGTGAGGGAGGGATGGAGGAAGAGAGAAGGATGGAGGCAGATACGGTGAGACGGAGAACGACTCGAATATGACAGCGTAGGAAACCTTGCCTGTCCTAATCTTTCCAAATGAAAAAGGAACTCTAAACACAAGGCGAGCAAGACAAGAAAACGAAGTTTCGTAAAGCGTTTAAAGGATAAGTTGATGCAAAGCTAAGGTAAAGCTTGCAATTATCTGACACCCGAGAACTGATGGTTGATATGTGAATGAGTTATTCTTTTTAAACAACTCTTTGATATAAAGTGGTCGAAAAAACAACTCACAGGCCTGAACTAACATTATTTGTTATTTTTTTCAATGCAATCAGGAACAGCAAGCTAAACATCCGACACCAACATTTTCTACGTCTGACATAGTGGTGATAAACACACTATTCCCTATCTGCCTTCGGGTTTCTTATCATAAACCCACTCTGGTGCTGGGTATGCACTTTTAACTAAGAATAGTCATGTGTATGTGTAACTGACAAACACTTTTGTTCTTTCATTTTTGTTCTTGAAATGAAGCCAAAACATCTGGAGTCATTTGAAAACAATTTTATTCGGTTGAGATTATCATGTTTATCATTAAACACAGCAAATTTAGAAAAAAGACTCGGCTTATTGAAGTGAGTCATAATGTAAAAAAATGGATTATTATATGAAACATCTTGCAAAGTTCGAATGCTAGCAATATGATGAAGCACTGCTTAAACAGCGGCTCCCTTATCAGATCCGAGAACTCTCATCTATCACTCAAGTCTGTTACACCACTAAGGTAGTAACAATTAGTACGTGACAAGCAAACACAATCGGGTTTGTTCAACTCAACGTGATGTAACAACACAATTATAGAGTTAACAGTAGTATGGCTTTCCCTCACTAGGTTAAATTACGGCTGCTAGGTTAGTTTTGGGTCACTAATTACCTCTCACTAACTATTTAGACTTAAAGAGAGCATACAAGCATGAAATTTGTGATAAAAGCTGCGTGAGTGAGACAGGCGAATCTAGATGATTAGTGAGGACAAAACTCATGAAAGCTTTACAGTGATTTTAGCGATGCAAATGAAAACAATGGAAAGTCACAAATTAATTAATTATATTTATACTTTTTATTTTACAGTAGATTTGTAACATAGCATTGCTTAACATTCTCTTGTCTACTGTTTACTGAAAGCTTTTATTCATGACTCTGATTACGTTGCCAAAACTGAAACCACTGTAATGTAAATGTAGATTATACAGCACAGACTATCAAAAATTAGTTTAAAGTTATATAACCACACCGCTTGCTTTTGTTTGTTCTGAAACTGATTCATTTTCTACAGCAGCAGCTCTGACAGTAGCACCTAACATTAATATGCTATTATTTCTAATAACTGATGATTCACATAGAATGGATTTCTATGAATGCATTGTTATTTAACAGTGAAAACCATAAATGTTTAATTATTTAACATAACAGTGTCAGAGCTTGATAAAGGCCAGTAGGTTTTGCTGGCTTGGAAAATTCCAAAGATCTTGGGACATTCTTGGCAATACGTCATGCTGCTTTTAGTCTTATTAACTTCGAGAAAGAAAAGAAAAGGCTGGTGAGAAAATGACAGCTCATAGCTGTTATAAAGTAAGTGATAAGATGAAGTAAATGCATGGACATTCCACAGCATTTAATGTAACTATGTTCAACAGCATTACATGTCCTTCTTTAAAGAATAAAGATTGTCATTTCTGTGCTGCAAGAAGACTAAGGCCCTTTGGGATGTGCTGTTATAGGAAAATAATCAACTTGACGCACACCAAAAGATTCATCATTTTGAGAGAAATCCAGAAACACTGAGCTGCTTACAGAAATAAAGCATGATGGGATGTGCTGTTATGGTAAATAACCAATAACATGGAGGTTTAAGGCACTGGAAGACTCCACTGTGGATTATTATTTATTCCTTATTTAAACTGTATTTGTGTGAAATGTGGGTTGTGAGCACATATACTGAAGGGTAAGTGGTTGTCATTGGAACCTGCTCAGTGTTGAGTTGCCACTCGAAAAGAATTCAAATGAATCAAAACACCAAACTTAATTGATGTAGACAGGTAGTGAGTTGCTAGATAATATTTCTTCCTAATCAAAGCGGTCTGGTGCATCACTCTCATAAAAAAGCACTCTACTTCTACGAGTCAGTATTAACGCTAGCTCTTTGTTGAACACAGCAGCAGTTCATGAGCGGCCTGCTCGTTTTTGATGTCCTACAGTGTGCTGGGGCATGCGGGGGTCATGGCAGCCATTAGAGTTTACAGCCAAGTCAAAAGTGTCAAGTAGCCTGGGTGGCCAAGGTTAGCCAAGCTGGGACATGAAGAACCCACAGAACAGCACATGATCTGGGTGTTCCGTTTTTATCTTTATTTATTTTTATTTATATTTCTCATAAATCATTACATTTCCTATAAATTCATATATATAATAAGTGTTAAGATAACAGCACTAAAATAATGAATTCATATTTCAAACTCTTTCGCTCGATCTACTGGCCAGAATCACACACAGCTGATTCAACTGTTCTACAAGACTGATTAGATGAATTGTGGTTAGAGCTGAAATGAGGAAAGCAGAAGAAAGGTGGATCTCCAGGATCTCCACTGTTCATCAGAACATGCATATAAGACTTATAGATGCATATAAACACTTAGGGACTGTGTTTTTTTTAATCAAACCTAAGAGAAGACTCTTCTGAATAACTGAATAGATAAAGAAGAGTGTAAATGTGAAAATTTAAGATGGAGGTTTTAATTCTATTTTGCAGTGAGAGCATTGTACAATGATGGTATTTTGCCGGCCTTGATCTCTTTCCTACCTTTAAATATATCCTTATAACAACAACAACAACAACAACAATAAAACAGCACAACTGACTTGACAATGAACAGAGAGAGAAAGGGGGGTGTTCAGGATAATACTGAACACTACGTCCAACACAAACATTCACACTCTGACAGTGGCTGACAAACAAGCACATAAAAATCAAAGCATTATCCATTTCTCAGTCTTCTTTCACACCCACATCCTAAATGGGTTTATTCACTCACATTAGTGGCCTCCAACTTCAGCTTTGAACACACACACACACACTCACACACACCCACACTCACACACACCCACACATACAACCACACATACACCCCCCCATACACATACACACACACACACACACACACACACACACACACACACACACACACACACACACACACACTAAAACTGGGTCAGTTCTACAGTATAAACATTATCCTAGTAGATAAACGCTTGTGTTCAGACTGAACATGATGTAAAGTGGTTTGTGTTCAAGGTTTTTTATGATACAGAATATTTGGCTGTACAAATAAAAGCTCCAGACTGAATGGTAAGTTGGAAACAAAGGCGTTAATCCGGACATTCAGAGGGCGTTGCTCATTCACGCCCTGGTTAAATGGCCGTTGTTTGGCTGTAAAAGAAGCTTTTTCTGCTATGATCATCTCCATCAGGAGGCGCCACCCGCCTTCATTGCGCATGCGTCAGCATGACGCGCATGCGTGGTGCTCACCGACCCGCACGGTTAGTGACAGTCGCTCATGTTCCCCTGGTGTGTGAAATGCGTGTGATTGTGCGTGTGAAATGCGTGTGATTGCGCGCCTGCCGCTTTCTGCTCATTGAAGTTCCGACTGCCTGCTGGTGTTTACCGACGGGAGGCCAATAAAGGAAACGTTTTGAATAATTGTTGCTTTAGTTAGAAGTAATTTACAACACACAAGGCCAAGCTTCAGGCTGTGTTTATATTATGGGGTTAATTATTATTATTATTATTTATTATAGATATGTACTGTGATGTGTTCATATTATATGGTTTAATTATTTATTATATATATATATACACACACACACACACACACACACACATGTTATATATAAACATATATACATGTTTATATTATAGTGTTGGGATTATATTATAGGGTTTAACTCATTATTTAATATACACTGAAATAGGGTGCAACAGGGAGAAAAATGTCACTAGTTACTCAGTTACTTAAAATAAAGAATTTTTTGTTCTTTGGAAATAGTTTCAATAACACACATATAACTGGATCTTATAATAATGACAAAAACTCTAATGTCGAGCTGGTACCAGATACAAACCATATACAAACAACTAATAAAAACAAACCCCAAACGTTATTTATGGCCATTTAGAGACAATTGCGAATGGTAGTACTGAAGGAGGCGATGTGTAATTGAATGAGAGGCCATATGTTACTGTCACTGACCCTAACACAGTATAACTAATGGTCTGTTTACATGTTCACAAACAAAAGTTGCGAGCTATTAACATAATACACAAAAGTCTATATAGCCTAAATCCTTAAGATGGTAAAAGGAGAGTAACAGTGTATATGTGATGATAAAGACAGTAACAGTGTATATGTGATGATAAAGACAGTAACAGTGTATATGTGATGATAAAAGTAAAATAAGTGCAGAAGAAATGTAAGGGTGTTGATGTGTGCAGCTCTAAACCCTCTATGCCAATATTTCAGAATTTCAGGAACTCAACGATATAAGGATGCTTGCCGTGTGTGTGTGTGTGTGTGTGTGTGTGTGTGTGTGTGTGTGTGTGTATGCGCGAGAGCGTGCCGTTTAAGATAAAACGCAGGGGTCTTGCGTTTGTAATGCGCGAGCGTGTGTGTGATAAGGGGGGGTGGGGGGGTGGTTTGGAGAGACCCCGTCGCGTTTTGACCCCCGAAACGACTCCCGATCTCCAGCATCGCTCCCGCCTCCATTCGGCTTTTTAAACCGGGCCCATTGCTTTGCTTCGCACACACAAACTCACACTTACACACGCGCGTATCCTTTTACTGCTTGTTGTCTCGGTCCATGGATGTTGTGATACACCGAGCAGATCGCCACACTGCTGCCACGTCTCTCCAACCCGCCAAGCAGCACCGATTTACTTACCCTGGAACAGCGAGAGGGGGCAAGAGACAGAGAGGATCCCCGCGTCTCAAGGTTTGGTGCTGTCTATAGGTTACACCACAGGGTCGAATTAACACGTACAGTTCGTACAGTGAGTCCAGATGGGAATTCAAACACTGAGGATTTATTCTCTTTTTCATGTCTCGTTATAATCCAGAGTTACGTGTATCTGCTATTAACAGATCACTTCAAAACTTCATTACATTCATCGCTGTAAAATACGAATTTTGCGCACACACGCGCGCGCGCACACACACACACAAACACACACGTGTTGGCAGTTGTGTTTTTGTAGATTACAGGCCAACATGAGAGATCAGATTTAGTGAATCATCCCGCGCTTCATTGCGCTTCCATCTTTCATCTACTGACGATCATACATTTCATCACGCTGTACATGCTTGTATTTTGATATGCATTCTTTTTTCTTTCCTTCTTTTCTTTTTTTAACCTCTGGTAGTGATTGTGACTGTGTTCTGTCCCGGACTGCCGGATCGGTGTGTGTTATCTTCCGCGTGAAGAGCGCGGCTTTCCGTGGCGCATGGAGAAAAGGGTACGTCTCTGCTCATGCATGCGGCTTTAAAACAATCTTTTAGGATTTATTGTCCTCACTTGAAACACGACTGTGGATCTCGGAAGCAGGCGATGTTTGGTTGAGAGAGAGAGAGAGAGAGAGAGAGAGAGAGAGAGACAGATCCCGGATCAGCATCCTTCCTGTTTTCTCAGCGCGCGCTCACGCGGACCTTTGGGCCACATCCCAAATCACATATTTCCGTATATATTCTACACTATACCAAAATAGTAGGGGGTTATTAAGGTATCAATCTCGTACTGTACGGTGGTTCTAAGGGGCCAAAGTGTGCCAAAAAAGAGTTGCGTAAAATATACTTTATTATGACATCTTTAGTATGACATCTAAAACAAAACATTTACAACATATTTTGAAGTAAATAGAAGTACAAAATAATTTGTTGTATAATGCGCCATGGCACGATGAGCATTCAGGTCGCCCGGTAACGGATTACTGAACCATAAGTAGAGAGACAATAACAAACGCAAAACTCCATATATCTCTTAACCATTTATAGTTTAAAGCTAAACATCAGGATCAGAAGAGAATAATAGACAGAGCCGAAGATCAGCAGTCAGTAAGTAGGTCAACATTTTGCACACTGAGATGGTGGTGAGTTTAAGGCGACTATAAAGGTGAATGGACTCAGACCTTAATGCAGAATAATTCTGACATGCTGCCTTATCATTAATCCATATAAACAGCTATGTGTCTACTATATATCTATTGTCTAAAAGTATAATTATGTTTATTATATGATGATCACTACTCAGCAGCAGCTAATTCATTTCCAGGTCAATAAAAAGTAAAATAAACGAAACTTTAAACAGATTTATATTCTTATAATCCGAGTGTTTACTTACAGAAGTTTAGTGTCTTTAACTTGGAAGGACTTTACATTTACAAGGAAATATTTGATCAGTCAGGAATTTATACAGCTCGTATAATTTGCTTAGAGATATTTGTGGAAGTGATGTTCTATTATAGGAGGAACGCTGCTACTGTCTAAAACCGCATTTAAACAGACTGAATCATGGAGAAAAAGGTTAACTTTTTCTGCTTTCTGCACAATAAAAGATAAAGCATAATTTATGAGAACTTTTTTTGCAATAAAGTCCTGTTGTGCATGCAATTTAATTCCGCAATAATAATAATAATAATAATAATAATAATAATAATAATAATAATAATAATAATAGTAGCAATAATGTTAATATGAATAATAATAGATTTATGATACAAAGGCTGTAGTGTACAAGTTTATTTTTGTGAATTTGTGATGTGAAAGTTGTAAATGAGTTTAAAACAAAGTCTTACTGCATAATGAGAGCAAAGACGTGTTCAGATCTGTAGCATAAAACAATATCACGCTCAAAACGTGAGAGTTTGTGTAGACAAAACCAAAGCAATCAGCTTTTTATCCACAAACGCAGTGAAGTGAATTCACTCATTTTACACTCATTAAAGTCTTATTTAACACAAACGGAGTAAAAGCTCACGTGTGATCAAAACAGCACACGTGTTTAACTAAAGCCTGAAGGAGTCCACACGTGTTAAAGAGGTTTAATTCTTATTATTTCTGCGTAGATGCCACTTTAAGTCTAATTATTCTTATTATTTGTCGTGCGTAATTCAGGCTGCTGTGTTAATGTGATGCTGCAGACTAATTATTACAATCTGTCAGCCTTCAGATTGCCGACTGGTAACAAGCAGAAGTCAGAATGATTATTAATAATTGTATCTTGATCAGACTCAGTATTTTCTGTCTGATCTAACAGATGATCAGATGCTCAGTGATTTACACACTAACACTGATCCTCTTTACACTTAATCGTTTAAACATAATTATGCGGTTTTTTAAACTCTCCTATAAACAATCCTGAAAACGGTGAATATTTTATAGACACTTTGCAGAAATGCACATACTCCAATATGGTCTGTGACCAAATAAATCAGCTAATGCACGTTTACACCAAATGCTTTTAAATGGATTAAAGCGCCTTAATGAGGCCAATGAGGCGAGACGATACAGCGCATGCGCAGATTCACATGTTTACTTTGGGATGCTGCCGTTTTAACCGTAAAATCAGTAGAATGTGTTTAATCAGTTATTACCGAAAATTACCTTAGATTAAATCGTATAGCACAATATGCACTGATGCTTTAGTATTTTAAAATAATGCTAAAACTGATGAATTTAAACAAATAAAAATCGAAACACACCTTAAACATAAAGTCAACATTATTGTAGACAAAATATTCTTTCCTTCTGTGTTGTAACTGTAACATCGGCCTCCTATCAAAGGTTCTTTAGATAACTACAATATTTTAATATTATATAGGTAACTAAAAGGTATAACTGTGTAACAGAAAAAAAAACAACCCTGAAATCAACACCATGCTTCTGGTTTGTTGGTTACATAAAGCCAACATATTACATATTCATGTCTTATTGGTTCTGGTTGTCTAATGTCAGTCATTTTACAGGTGTTTATTTGGTGCAAATTTACGTCAAAGTAAAAACCAACCATTTAAAGAAAAAATATATAATGCATATATAAAATATCTGCATCTGATACCACCTTTCATTATCTAGGCAGGATCTGATATAAAAACTCTACATGGTTCCTCTAAAGATATTTAAATTTTATGTAACATAAAGATACATATATTTTATGTTCTATTTTATGTCACATATATATGTAACATATATTTTATGTTCTTTATAAATGAAAG
The DNA here is from genome assembly GCF_030014155.1 of Tachysurus vachellii. NCBI lineage: Eukaryota > Metazoa > Chordata > Actinopteri > Siluriformes > Bagridae > Tachysurus > Tachysurus vachellii. Next base: position 18,251,022 of record NC_083460.1, read on the forward strand.
GTCCTGTAGTTACAGGTGCAAGTCCTTCGTTTCTGTCAATCAGTGTAATATGAAAGGTGCAGTTCAATACTTCTCTTTCTACAACCTCTTTTTTCCTCAGTATGAAGAGCTGGTGCAGTACCCAGGGTCAGAGATCATGCCCATGGGTGGGTACGGGGAGGCGATGAGGTCCCTACCACCGTCTCACTATGGTCACAGTGTTCCTGACTCTCTCAAACACTACCGTGATCAGATCTACGGGTGAGGTGCAAAATAAATATGGTACACATGCCAATGTCACATGAACGCTCTCTGTTTAAACACTGGGATGTTAGTGTTTACTCTAAATCTGTATATGTGTGCAGCCACCCTCTGTTTCCACTCTTGGCTTTGGTGTTTGAAAAGTGTGAATTAGCTACATGTTCACCGCGTGACTCCAGCTCAATGTCAAATGCGTCCCATCATCCCGGCATGACGGGGCACAGCGACGTCTGCTCTTCCGAATCATTCAACGAAGACATTGCAGCTTTTGCCAAACAGGTGAGTGGCAGCACTGGCAGCAAATCGGGTTCCTTGAACTTCGATAAGTAACAGATATGATACTGAGGCAGTAGATAATGGATAATTAAATAATAATTAAATATTTTGTTTTTGTTTTTAGATCCGTTCAGAGAAACCTATCTTTTCTTCAAATCCAGAACTGGATAATCTGGTAAGATGTTACACACACCAGAGTATTATGCTTTAAATTTGTTGTACATTTGCTCCTATTTCAATTCCACTATAGGATTACATGTGGGTGTGATGATCGTTTTGTTAGAGAAACCTCTAGTCCACTTTAATAATACTCCATGTCAGCTCTTTTATTATTTTTCATTACTTTCAGAGTTTAACTGTAGATTTGTTGGTTCCTGAGAGGCCCAATGGAAAAGCAGTTGCACTATTAGCTTGTGTCGCACTCCATGATTCCAAATCCCAAAGATGCATCAGCCATAGCTGGGAGTTTAGAGAGTGAACTTGGTGGCAGGGACAGCATCAAACCTTTTCCTCCTGTTAATCACTAGCCATTTGCAGGTGTCTGTGAGCTCATGTTTGTGGAAAAGGTTGTGTAAGCCTTTCCTCTGAGTGTGTTACGCTGCCTTTCGACAGCATGAGCAGCAGTTTGAAAAGATACGACATCTCTGAGGAGCTTCTACCCTCATCTGGTGTGGGTGAAAATTGATACATTTCCAAATTGGGGAGAAAATGATTGACCTTTGATTAATCAGATTAGAAAGCTAGAATGTTTTTTGAATTATTACTTACATTTTTTTATTTTCTCATACAGATGATTCAGGCCATCCAAGTCTTACGCTTTCACCTACTAGAGCTAGAAAAGGTACAGTAATATTGCAACATTTATTGTATGTTATTAACTACTGAGTCTTTTCTATTTTATTGTATGTTTCTCTGTGTGACATTTTGGGTTAAAAAGAATCTATTCTCTTTCGGAAATTACAGGTTCATGATCTGTGTGATAATTTCTGTCATCGCTACATCACCTGTCTTAAGGGCAAAATGCCCACTGATTTGGTGCTAGAGGATCGCGAGTCCGGATCCAAATCTGACATGGAGGATTTCACAGGTTCTTGCACAAGTCTTTCAGAGCAGGTGAGTGATTCAGATTCAGTAGAGCAGATGGGATCTAGAGCTCTCCTTTGTAGGTGATTAGTGAAGATGGCTCTCAGAGTGTATATGTTTAACTTTGTTTTTTTTTTGTGTAATCTAGAATCAGTCTTGGTTGCGAGACACAGATGACTGTTTGTCAACGCCGTCAGGAACTCCGAGCGCCTCCTGTGGACTTGCCGCACACAGTGTGGACACTTGCAGTGATGCTGGTAGTTACAACACACGCACATGCACACGCACACTCATACACACACGCACACATGCGCGTTTTTTACCAGAACGTTTGACTGTCTAATATTGATAAATGACGGGGCCTGAATGTTTTACCACATGATGTAATGTTTCTTTCTGAATTGCTGTAAATTACTTTTAAAGTATATTTATATAATTCTTTATTATAATAACCTTTCTATAATAAAAAATATAATTCTTTATTCTTTTTTCTGTCACTCCTATTATTTATTTGCTTATTTTACATTTAGATTTGTTAAGTTCCTTTTGTTTGGTTTTAGTTCACGCTAAAATTAACAAGAAGTTTTATTATTATTATTATTATTATTATTATTATTATTATTATTATTATTATTATTATTCGAGATAAAAGTCATGATAATCCAAGAATTAAGAACTATTAAGAATTAACAACTAACAGTGAACAGAAGGAAGATTTAACAACAGAATATATTTTGGATTGGGGCTGGTAGAAAAAAGAGAAAAGAGAGGGACAAGTGCATACTGATGACATTAGATTGACATTAATTAAAAGCAATGTAGCTCCAGGAAAGATGTTTGACACGTATGAGATTTGATATAATGGTTAAGAAAAAAACAGAGAAACACATAGTTATAAAAATGTAGTAACTATTTAACTGCACTGTTGTTGCATCTTACAGGAGATGGATTGGATGCTGTAGCATCTCCTAGCACAGGAGAAGAGGACGAGACAGACCGAGACCGACGAAACAATAAGAAACGAGGGATCTTTCCCAAAGTGGCAACCAACATCATGAGAGCTTGGCTCTTTCAGCACCTATCAGTAAGTCAGACACAGTGGCACTGACAAAATAACCCCATCAGAATTGAGTAATAGTATTATATTAGGAAACTATATGAGCTGACAAGAAGAGGTACTGGGATGTAATAGAAGATTCCAGAGATGAAGTCATGGTGTCTCAAACCAGTCGGTGTGAAATCTGAATTTTATGAACTCGCAGCCAGGGAATTATTGCATAGCTGAATGGAGTTGAAATGAGAGGTGCCGGCACAGTACAGTAACGAGCATATGGTAATTATCCACTAATGAAGCTGCTGTAATTACGCACATAATTGAACTCCGGCACATTGACTATAAATAAAGACAGGAGAGGCACTGTGCAGATCGCATCAGCTCTGTCTCCATCAAAGATTTCGTGCCTGCTCAATTACTACAGACTCGGAGTGTACTTTGTTATTCAGTCACTTCACATGCACTTTTTAAACGTCGCGGTTGAAAAAAAATAATTTGCTATAAATCCCCGTGGACGTATCAGTGTACAGAAAAGACACGAGTGTGAGTAGCTATGTAGTCTTTCTTGCTTTGTGTTTTGAGGCTTCCTTCACTTCACTTTTTACTCTTATGCAATTTCTTTAGTGTTTAATTCCAAAAATAACGAGCTCCCCACCACTGACCATGAAATCTGTACTTTCCTCTGATGTGATGCCATGACGTTATAATTACTATTTTAGTAAAATTCGTCTTTTTGTGTACAGCATCCGTACCCTTCAGAAGAACAAAAAAAACAACTCTCTCAAGATACAGGACTCACCATCCTTCAGGTCAACAACTGGTAAGAACATCTCTAATGTCCTTTCACACTGATGACTGGCAGCTGATGAAGCAGCTACTACACAATGATCAATACTCACTTTCTGAATGAGGATTATGATAGATGTAAGAAATATTAATAATGCCTTTCTTATCTGTGTATCTATTCAGGCTTTATGTAAATAACATTTTCTTTTACTCAGCATCAGTTATGGCTTTATGAATCACATTCCTTTCAGTCTGAGCCAATGTGTTGCATTACAAGTACAATATACGTTATCAAAACTGGGATCCTTATACAGTTATACATTGTTTTATGTAATGACATTATTCCTAACAGTAAATATAGAAGTGAGGAGATTTGCAAGTTGGAGATATTTAGTTTTTTATACAAAAACATGTATTACATGTGTACGGTTTAAATTTGAGTAATATTTCTTATTTCTTCTCAGTCATCATTGTAGAAGCATAATGATGATTAGGGCTGGGAGGTTAGTCTCTCTATCGTAGAGTAAAAGCATTTCTATCAATAATAGGTCTCATATGCAACATTAGTACTGTATATATTTGTGTGTAACGTGTGATGTCCTGATCAGGTTTATAAACGCCCGACGTAGAATAGTCCAGCCCATGATTGACCAGTCGAATCGCTCAGGTAAAAAAACAACAACTTGTAAATCATGTCATTTTAGTTGGAAATGTGTTTAAGTTCTCTGAAATATATTTGGTGCTTATGTGTGTGTGTGTGTGTGTGTGTGTGTGTGTGTGTGTGTGTGTGTGTGTGTGTGTGTCCACACAGGACAAGGTGCCCCATACAGCCCAGACGGAGGAGCGATAGGAGGTTATGGATTAGACAGTCAGCCTCATTTAGGCCTTCGTACAGCAGGTAAACAGCACATACACTGTGTACAGCGAGTAGAAGAAAATCGTTTCTAATCTAATGCATCTGTGGGTCCGAGGATCTGTGAGTATTTTCTTATGTGGGGATGCGAACACATTTAAGCGCAACTTTAAATCTGTGCTCTTGAACATAACATTGACAACGTAAATAAATAATGATTTAGGCTGGATCTATATTTATGTCAGTGAAGTGCTGCTAAATAAGGAGTTTTAAAACATTTCATAGACAGCAAACCGCTCAGTAACGATTTATTTTATGAACGTAATCCAGCGAATCGGATATTCAGGACATTTATCAAATGTGCACCGTAGTATTTTGGCTGTTTACTGAATTTTCACATTATTTGTAATGATTTCATGTATCGAGGTTTGGATTAAACACATTCATTTAATTTCCATTAGTGCAAATACATAAAAAAAAAAATCCCAGACCACCTGAATTTGTGAAACACGTGACTAAAAAGAGTAAAATGACTAAATAAGTGACATGAGTATTATCTTTCAGTTAGTTTCAAGATAAAATCTGTGAGACAGCAGAGTAATGCTGCACTTTATTCACCCTCAGTTTATAATCAAGTTCAACATCCATGTTTAATTTTAGCAGCCATTTTTAGTAGATTTATTAATGATAAATTAGTACTAATTATTAATTATGAATACAAATCAATTAAACAGAACAGCAACTAGATATAAATTCAGACTTGAAATAAATATAAATAATTATTGAATCTTACCATCCTTCATCATTATCTTTCCACTCTGCAGGTCTTCAGGGAATGCCGTCTCTGGCTGCAGACTACCCTGGCACGCTCTTGCCCCAGCCGGGTTACACCCATGCAGCTCCCTCGCTGCACCCTTACCCCGGCCCCCACCCCGCCATGCTCCTGCACCCACCCCCCCATCCGCACTCTGCAGAGCCTCTAATTGGACAAGGCCTGGACATCCATGCCCACTGAGAGCAGGGGAGGGGAAAGAAACCGGGCTCACACACTCAGAGTGCACTAATTTCACCTCAGTAACATGATGGCACGATTTCATAAACTTCAACACCATGTCATGTTATGACACTAACCCTTTATTATCACTGTCTTAAAAACTGACACGAAACCTCTTATGTCTTTTTTTACATTAGTAACTGATATCAGAGGCAACAAAGTGGCAAGGCTCATCTGTAGGATTTATCCAACTGTATAAAGGAATGAAATGGATCTGGATTTTGCTTCATCAGCAAAGTGTTGGGCCAAAATTTTTAGGTCCACCAACCAAGAACTGATGGTAGTCAGGGAGGAGATGTTCACGCCATGACACGTTGTGCTATTTCTTATCCTGTGCCATAGTTAAAATTTCTTTAAAACATGTATAAGCACAACAAATTATTATTATAATTTTTTTTTACAAATGATCTTGATTATATGGGGTGTAATTGATCTTTATTTGTATTTCAGATTTCCATTGAATTTTTATTTTTCTGGCAAAAAATCTATTCAAAGTTAATTGATGAATTTTATCATGCAGATTGATTAGTCTTTATTGTTGATGAAATGTAATGATCCATTAACAAGCATTTTCAGGCATGTAATTCATTCATTTACTCCCATATTCAGTGTTGGATTTGACCGTGGTGGTGTTCAGTCTCAGGGTTCTATGTGCTGTTGTTGTTTTGGTGCTGCGTCTTTTGTATTATTTACCTAGAAAGGTGTATGTAGTGTATCTTTAATGCTGTACCATAAAAACTAAATATACTCCTACATTATGTAGCTTAATTCATTTTCAAAGCTACACTACATCCACACTTCCAGGTGAACGATACATAAGGAGTTTGATATGTCGACGGAATTGGAAGAAAATATCCCAGAACCCCAAATTCCATCGGTTCCTGGTTTGGCTTGTCCTTTTTTCTATAGTGTGCAGTGGAAAATATCCCATACTGTACAGCCGCACTATCTGTATGTTGTCTGAAATTTCTCACACATTATTATACACAACTAATTTTGCACGGTACATGTCTGGTTAGACTCATGTCTTCCTATGGCCTTTCTGCTTCCTGAACTGAAATCCGGGGCCTTTTGGAGCCTCTCTGCCTTGCCCAGCGACCGCTTGTCAGGATCGTGAACAGAGGAGCACACCAGATGTCTGGTGCCTTCACAACTCTACCAAAAAAATTCCTGTAACTGACTCCTTGAACCGATGTATTCAAGCCTTGCCACAAACCCAAAGACTTAATTGCTGGATCTGTTTGACGAGTTTGAACTGTGAATAATAGCTGGGTTCCTCAAGCAGTCCCATATGCTACGGACCAATCCTAGTCTTCCCACAAAGAGGGCAGTTTTAACCCCTTGTCATTAATGGCACTGTTGTCATTTGTACACCATATTTAATTTAATTTTTCTTTAATGTTGAATCTATTTTTGTATTTATGTCTGTCAAAGTCTCTGGATCACCAAAATTTAAGTTGACGTTACTCTTCAGTTTTTTTTTTAAGTTTGTATTGAAGGTAGCATTCACCATGTCCTAACATATAGCATATGTTTAATTTTGCTGTAAAGGATCGAACTAGCACAGCATCTTTGTTTATCATGTGTATTCTGTGTTAACATTTTTTGCTAAACTGTTCAAACAGAGTAAAATCTGTGAGGAGTTCTGCAAGTACCAACGTCGGGTCCGTTTTTTTCCTTATACAGAGGGATGTGTTCCTGCCTGTTTTGAAGTAACTCAAACTAATATTTGGAAGCTATAAAGATCTTTTCCCTTGCCTCTGTAATAATAAAACTAATCTAAACCGAGTCATAGAAATGAGAATAATAATTATGATAATATTGTAAAGGTTAATTTTAATTATTACTATATTACTATTCTGCAAAAAATGCCCTCGCTTGTGTCACATCTGATCCTGTTAAATATCATTTTTATTCCATATGCATGCAAAAAAACTAACAAAAGCCACTTTGACCAGAAAATTCATTTACATTAACCACACATAAATATCAATAAAGCACAAAAACATACATGAATAGCATTTAAAAATAATATACAAGGAATATATTTGTAATTATATGTACTAGTTATATCACAATATATAATTTATTCAGAAAAAAAAAACTTGGACAAAAAATAAATTACACAACAAACCACATAATAATAATAATAATAATAATAATAATAATAATAATAATAATAATAATAATAATAATAAATTATATATTATTAATAATTTTGTTATTATTACTGGATTATTCTGCAGTATATTTCTACTGAATTATATCATGAATTCACAGCATAATTCAGTACAAAACTAACATTCAAATGTAAGCAAATTTTTAGTCTGATCCCTTCTGTGTTTAGATGTAGTGCTAATGGATCTAATCTAACGTGATCACGCTCTTCAGCTTTTAAACAAACTTGTGCCGTCCATGTTGCTTGAGTTGTTGTTAAACGACGGGGGAAATGATGAGGTGTGTAAATCCGTCCAGTTCTGCTCATTTCACTATTTAGTGTTAATAATATTGTTTGAAATGAGAAATTTTGTATTACATTTGAAAAGAAAGTCAAATAAATGAATTATTATTACTGCTAGACTTTTTGGACCCTGATGTATTCTAATCAGAATAATAAACTAAGCAAAGTTCCTGGATTTGTTCTTCAGTTTGTTACTCAGATTGTTATTCAGTGATGTCATGTGTGTTGTTGTGTGTTAATCTGTGAATTGAGTAGGATTTTAAATCCAATTTCATACAATCTAAAATATAATATAATCTGAGCAGCTTTTAAAGGATCATGAATGTACCCATTAAGGATCATGAATGTACCCATGAGCTTTTACTTTTGCTCTACATCTTGCAGTCCTGGTCAAAAGTGAGACTATTCATGCCTAGAGACCTTCCCACTCTTTCTTTCATCCTCTCACTTCTGCACTTTCATGCTTTGTGACCCCTAACCATGCTAATGTGATGAATGCAGCTTGCAGCAGGGGTTAGAGTTCGTCCAGGGGTTAACAGGAAGTGGCATCTCTCTTTGACCCCTGCAGCTAACCCTGAGCCACTTTAGATCTTGGCTGCTTTCACTGTTTCACACTGTTTTCTTCTTGTATAATAATGGATGTTTACTCTGGGTGCAAGGCATTTTAATGGACATTGTAGACTTGCTCCATGTTACACAAAGGTTCAGAGAAAAAAAAAAGAGAGGCATTCACCATCTTTCAATCAATTAAAATGAACAAAGATGTAGAAAAGATATGCGGAAAAAGAAAAAGAGATAATAAAGGCTTGGGTTAGCCTTGTTCACATCAAATCCATCCTGGAAGTGTGAGTGAGTGCTGAATATTTACTGGTGTATTTGGACCTAGAAACTTCCTGCAGCAGGAGGAACCTCACACAAAACCACACAAATTCTCCTTTATAATAGACTCTTTATAATAATCTCCAGCGTTATTATACTTGTACAATGTGTATGTGATCGTGTGTGAGCGTGTGTGCGTGTGTGTGTAGCTTTGTGTGTGTGTGTGCGTGTGTGTAGCTTTGTGTGTGTGTAGCTTTGTGTGAGAGGAAGGGGGAGTAGGAGGACTGCGAATGGACATTAATCATCCAATTACACACCTGTCAGAATCTAGACAAGGAAGCTGAGCAGGGAGAGCTAGAGAGAGAGAGAGAGAGAGAGAGAGAGAGAGAGAGAGAGAGAGAGAGAGAGAGAGAGAGAGAGAGAGAGAGAGAGAGAGAAAATGGAAAGTGAAAAAAGGGGGGGGATATGCTAAACTGCAAAGAGCTGCGGTTTTGTTTACAGAACATTAATGAAAAGAAAGAGTAAAGAGTAAAAGGAGAGATTATTGGTGCATAGTGAAGAGTCCAAAGTGTTCTCAGGTTTTATCTCAATCAATTCTACAGCAAAAACATGAAGATTTGACAAAACTCAGGGTTCAGTGAAAACTCACAGCATATTTTATGATAAAATTATGTAGAAATTATCAGTTATTGAATGTTTTTAAAAGAAAGGTCACATGAGTTATATGTGAAATTTAGACACATGGCATTTTGACATGTTTCTCTATCACATGGTTTTCTTCTCAGTTTCTCACCCCTATAAATGTATTTTTTTTTTCAGATGCCCCTTTCTTTAAGTATATATATATATATATATATATATATATATATATATATATATATATATATATATATATATATATATATATATACATATATATATATGAGGTTATTTTGTCCTGACATTAATAAATATCTTTTTTGCTTTTGGCATGGACAGCATAGTGAAATACACCTTTTTTGTTTTAAATCACATTATTCACCTAATCACAAGTGAAAAAGATGTCACATATGATTATATGAATAAAATATCATCACACAAGAAAAATATTTTTTTTCCCTCTCATATCATCACACGTGTTCTGATTTCTCACATGAAGAACTCATATTCACATTTGATTACATCTTGTTCACATTGTTCCTGGGGCATTTTCAGGGAACATCGTTGTGAAAATATTTTTGAAACATTTAAAATCACGTACAAAATGTATCTGATTTATCTGTTAATGTAGGAAAGTCGTCTGTTATAAGAATAAAAACAGAGACTATAGACAGCAGATTGTTATGGTGCGTCCTCCACATTAACTCAGGGAGTAAATTGGTTTGAAAGTGTTGGAGAAAGTTTAGCCACCAGTGCTGGTTTATTTATCTCCATTAATGGCAGCACAGTCATTAGGGCTGACACTCATTAGCGATCTGTCAGTCAGAACTTTCCCCAGCAGAGAAATACACAGTGGTCTTTACTGATCCAAGCAAACAGAAGAGTGTGTGCTCACAGCCTCTTCTCTTTTCCCTCCCTGTAGGAACACTGTCCCTATGTTTCAAATGCCTCAGGCCTCCACCATCTGTGTATTCACTAACTCACACATGAAGGCCATATACCCAATTTACAACCCAGCTGAATGCATAATATTGTTTCGTACTTGAAATCATGTGTTAAAATGCACAATCATGTATGTTAAAAAGAGATGCCGTGTTGTTAACTGGGTGGTTCATTGTGGCTTTTTGATTCCAGTCGGATTTCGCATTCTGGAACAAAGCCAGCCCAGATGTTTTATTAGCAGTGCTATGATCATAAATGCAGGCTGAATGCCAGATGCCTCATTAGGCAAATGTGATTAGGTTTGCAATTTTGACTTTTGACTTCCATATGTACCCCGTGAACGTGTGTGTTTGTGATTAAGGACGATGGATTACCGTGTGCACATGATCAAGCATGTCTCTGCATGAATAAGCATATGAGGTAGCGTGCATGAGCAGTAGCATGTATACATTTCTGTGTACACACATGTATGTCATCCTGCTTGTATTTGCCTCAACTAGGCCTCAGCTCCAAGACAGACTTATTTATAGCAGATCTAACGTTTACATTAAGGACCAGCTCTATTTGAATAAACTGGACAAACAAAAGTTCAACAAAATCATCATTATTTTGCTTTTAATAAAAATCTAAATGCACCATAATAATAAAAACAGCTTTGAAAATACTAGGACCAGCTGTGGAAATTTAGAAGACTGAATTTAATATTTTGCTCTTTGATATTTGATAGTAACTCTCATAAATATCCAAAACTGATGCAACAGCGCCACCTGGTGGATTAAAGTGCGAGTGTAATTAAAAGTTCATTCATTCATTCATCTTCTACCGCTTATCCGAACTACCTCGGGTCACGGGGAGCCTGTGCCTATCTCAGGCGTCATCGGGCATCAAGGCAGGATACACCCTGGACGGAGTGCCAACCCATCGCAGGGCACACACACACACACACACACACTCATTCACGCACGCAATCACACACTAGGGACAATTTTCCAGAGATGCCAATCAACCTACCATGCATGTCTTTGGACCGGGGGAGGAAACCGGAGTACCCGGAGGAAACCCCCGAGGCACGGGGAGAACATGCAAACTCCACACACACAAGGTGGAGGTGGGAATCGAACCCCGACCCTGGAGGTGTGAGGCGAACGTGCTAACCACTAAGCCACCGTGCCCACCGTAATTAAAAGTTAACTTTTAATATTAATCGGTTACATATACTGTTACTGTTGTAATAATTCACTTAAAAAAAGTGAAATTAATGTTTTCTCAAGTAAAAGTTAATAGATCATTTGGTGAAAATGTATTTGAGTAATTAAGTATGTGCTATATGTTTAATGTTGACTAAATAAAATTTTTTATTCTGTTTTCAGGCTAAATAAACATGTGAGCGAGTAAAAACCATCCCTTCAGTAAAGCATAGTTATCAATAAAGCTAGCTGGCTTTCATGCTAGATTCATTAGCTAGCTAGCTCCTGCTAATTCATAATTGTTTGGGCTGTATTTCAGATGTTCACACTGTAAACCTCTTCTACATCGGCCTAGTTACTCTTTCTGTTAGAAACTAATAGATGTTTCCACATTTTAGATGTTAAGACATGAAAAAATTTTTGTGTCATTTGCAGATCATATTCACAATGTTTCTGTTGATACATTTAAGTGAATTGGGGAAGTGATGCTCAGCTGTCTTGTTGACACGGTTTCTTGTAGATTTTAGTGCCATTAGGACTTATACAAGCCTGATCTGTGAAGAGGTTCAGTAATGTTCATTACAATATTGCATGGAACAGTTAAGTCTGTAAAATATTACTCAGTCTGCAGTTATGACTTTTTGTATTTTGTAATGGTGGCTTAGTGGTTAGCAAGTGTTTCACACCTCCACCTTTGGAGGTTTGATTCCCAAAGACATGTTGACTGGCATGTCAAACGTGTCCATCATGTGTGTGAATGGGTGTGTGTATGTCCAGGATTATGTCCTGTCACAGGCTGCACCCCATCCAAAGTTTCCCAGTCCCCTGGCTGCAGGTTTCCCCTGAATGTCCCCTGACCCTGTGCAGGATATCTGGGACAGAAAATGGGCGGCTGGAGAGAATGTATATATGTCTATTTATAAAAAGAAAAGTATAGCCTACTAAATGAAATGCTACTAGAAACCTTTCTGACGTTAACTTCTTATCTCAAAGAGCAGAATTATTCATAGAAAAACTATAATAAGTCACTGTTTTCTCACCTACATCATTATTTTGCATCTTCTTTGTATTGCCAGCCTCTAAAATAATTAAGCATGTGTTTTAAAGGAAGGTGAAGCAATTTGGGTTGCATCTAATCCAGGATGTGTGCTCACTTACACAGGAAATTACCTTAAGTGTGGTTTTACTGAAATACTTGTTGGTGCCTTTGTCATGTGGTGCTCGTCTGTAGTCCACTGTCATTAAAAGTGTATGTGTGTAACCACTGGGATGCATCATGGCAAAATCGACTCCCTGTATCCTTCACTGTAGCTCCTTATCAATGATATAGACTGTTGATGGAAATCAGTTGTGTTTGGTTTATTCAGCTCTTTTAAGCAGCTTTTCAATTAAATGCTGCTACAATTTAAATTAAGATACTTTAAGATACATTTGAGTATATTATAAAACAGTGAGTCTATAGACTTCACCAAAAGGTGCATTAAGGCCATGTAAAGGGTGCTATTAGGACACACAAAATCAGAACCCAAAGCCAAAGGACTGTGTAGTTTTGGACACCGGTATTGTCCACATTTCTGTAATGTCTTTTTACACACAGTTTAGGCAAAAGTGCAGGGCAGTTTTAATGTTAACATCACTCTTGTGTTACTGATCCACTTCCTTTTCCTCTCCAGAGATCTCAGTCACACTCTGCAATGTCTCTGTCACATCATCATTGTCTTTGTATGCATCGTTGTCGTGAGTACTGTCCTTGTCTTTGTATGCATCGTTTGCATTCACCTCTACTGAGTCCTCATTGGCTTTTTCATTATTTCGGTGCCTCCTGATGGTCCGTCGGTTCCTGCTGCGCCGTGATTGGTTGCAGTGAAGTGTACGTCTGCGATGCCATTGGCTGAGGGACTTTTGGGCTTCGGCACTCAGCTGCCGTGATGCTAAACGAGACTGGAAGCTGCTAATGTGGTACAATGAGGCGTAGAGGGACGTCAGGTAATATCCACCTGAAGCAGAAGAGACAGATTTACAAAATTCAACTTCAACTCAAAGACCACCCAAAAAGATCTTGACTATTCACCAAAAGTCCACATTATCTATCTATCTATCTATCTATCTATCTATCTATCTATCTATCTATCTATCTATCTATCTATCTATCTATCTAAATAGTATGCCCTCCTACCTTCTCCCTGTAACTGGGAGGGGTCTAGCAGTTCCATCATGTAGTCTGTGTCGATCTGCAGAGTGACAACATCACTGCGCAATAATACCCATGTCAGACAAGGCAGGAAGTCATCTGCTCCGAACACCACCCCTGTCACCACACAAAAGCAAACACAAATCTGTTCAGGTGTCAATTAATAAAACAGGCAATTAGTATAGATACAAGGCAGGTGCATCTAATAAACTGCCATATCAGTGCAATTACTTTGGTGGTATTTAGAACTGGAGAATTATTTCCAAAGATTTTGTTAATATTAGTGTGGGAATATTAAACATATTCAGATTTAGGTTATGTACATAATACTTAAGTCTATTTTTTTGAGACCAGTTTTAAAGAAGATTTAGGGTCTAGAAAACAGCCTCAGTTGTGCACGTTTTAGGTAAACTCCTCGCTGTGTGTAACACTAGCATAACTTCCGAAAAGTCTGTAGTTACGTCTGAAGTCTGAATAGAGTAATGCTGAATATTAGTATTAAAATATTTCCTTGATTTCTGATGTACTCACCAGGCTTGGCATTGACATTCATGCTGTGATAAATGTTTTTGCATACTTTGAGCAGCATTTCCACCTTCTTTTGTGGTGAGTATTGCTGCTGCATGGTAGCCCAGCGCTGCTGGATCTTCTCCAACATGGCTGCATCAGGCAAGCCTGCACCCGCAGTCCCCTCCAGCTCCTCTAGGCTTCGGCCCATCAGCGCGTTCTGCTTCGCTTGTAGACGCTTCAAACTGCCATCCTGCTGTCGTGCTGTCTTCATGCACTCGTACAAATGGGAATACAACGGCTTCAGGGCCACTTTATGTAAGGCTTGCTCCATCATGGTATCTAGTGTGGAGAAGATGAAATAGAAATGCAACTGAATGAGACAGGAAATTATGACATTTGTCTTTGCTTTAAGGAACCAGAAGAATAAGACGACAATGGTCTAGAACAGTGTTTCTTAAAGTGGGGTCTTTAATGCTTACTGTAGCTAGGGTCCAAAAAATTATGGATATAAAGATATGATGGGGTTCAAGCACCAAAGTCAACTCAGACTTAATGTGTTCTACCGGTGGAAAGTTCTGTCTGTATGTTGAAAATAATATTCATAAATTAAAGATATTGGGGTGTGTGTAAGATCCACTGCCACAGAATATTAGTAAGTCTGGTGCAGTACAAATCTTTGTATTAGTAAATGCAGTTTAACATCCACCCTGATGTATTCTGCCCAATTTTGGTGGTTAGGGGACAGCTGAGCCGCTGTGTGTGACGAGGTTTATATCAGGATGTACTAAAAACCACAATATTTTAGTTGTACGTTATCATACTGCGAAGTGGAAAGGTTTGTCTGTTGGTAAAAATGGACCATTAAAAGTAATCCTGCAACATGTATTCTTACCCAACTCGAAATCAGGCACATCTCCCAGGGTGTCTATGATGCTCTGGATTTCAGCAGTGTCATACAATGTTTCCCGCAAAGTCGTGAGGGAGGACCGCACTTCCTGCAGCATCTCTGTACTCGTCATACTACAAGATGCTCTCATTTTCAGTGTCTGCTCCACAAATCCCTTTAGAGCCTCTGCAAAAGGACTGCCCTTACGTTCGCTCAGTTCCTGCACACGCTTACTCAGGCGTTTTTGTGGGTTAATGAAACCACCAAGAGCCTGGCCAACTGCTGAAAGCCTGTTCTTAACCTTGTCAGCCAGCGGGAGGCGTGGGGAGTTTTGGACCTGGCAGGAGTTTACGGTTGGCTCAGGCTCAGGCTCCTCTTCTATGCTGCTCATTGACAGAGAATCAAATTCTAGGCATGGAGGGTGGAGTAGTGAGGAAAGAGTAGGTGGGTTCATCCAGAGTTTGTCCTCGACCCAAGAAACTCGGTGTGGCGACTGAGGGACGGGGCTGCCGATCGAATCCGCGCTCACTCTCTTTTGAGGATCTGAGATACTGGAACTGCTTGCTCTGCGCAAAACCACTTCAGTTGTAGTCACTTGGGAAACTGGGCTCTGAACAAGAGAACCTGCTGGAGAGATAAAGTTCATCCATCATTGGTACTGAAACAGTATGTGAAACTAACCTTACCTGCTGTTCTTTTGGTTTATATCTTAAAAGCAAATGTCTTTAAAAGCTATATTCAGGTCTTTTAGGGTAGGAGTCAGGGGTAATCATGGGTAATCTGGGGCAACGCTAAGAACATTAACTTACTTTGCTCCATGGATGTCCTAGCCTGGCTAAACCTGTGCTCTGTGTTTACCAATGGCAAAGGCCATGTGTCTTCTACTTAGAGTGATTTCTTTTTTCTGTGATGAATTTACATTTGACTGCAAGAAGAAGGAATGTTTGTAACTTTCAAGAAATTTTCGATTGTTCCAACCCTATTCTCAAAGGATGAAGGCTCTGGGTTGTTGATTGAATGCTCAGGGTTCAAGCCCTAGTACCACCAATCTGACACTGTTGGGCCCTCGAGCAAGGCCCTTAACCTTCTCTGCTCCAAGGGCACCATATCAAGCTGCCCTGATAAACAACTTCCTAACGAGGAATTTAATTTATATGCGACAAATAAAAGCTTCTTTAATATTTTTATAGCCAGGTTGAAATGGGCTGTTTTTAGTAAAAGGCATCTGGTATCACTATATAAAAACTAAAAGGACCTCTTTCCTGTTTTGTTGGTTCAAACAAGTACATAAATGCTTCCAGTTTGTATTTTATATTTTCTTGTTTCAATATCTATTATTTATTTTTTGTTTATTATCTTATTTTCAATCTGACACACAGATCTGATTAGTGATCACTTCTACATTTGGTCAAATTAATTGGCACACTTGATAAACGGAATTGTTTAAGCATTGCTCTTTGTATCTAGTTTCCAAGTCCTGACCCTAACCCAAGACATTTGTGTCACCTGAGCTGTCCATACTGACAGACGAGTCTTCCACTGACTCGGTATGCTTCTTAAGCCCCGCCCCTGACCAAGGTCTTGCTGTGCTCAGCCTCCGGTCACGCTTGGAAGTGAAGAGGCGATTAGTGAGGTTTGGGCTAACCGGAGAATGTGTCAGCCAATCATCTCCATGCTCTTGGAGATACAGTGGGTTGATAAAGCAGAGTGCACCGTTGGCTGCTGTTAACTGCGAAAAAACAAAAGATATCATATGAAAGATAAACATAAATAAAGTAAAACTGTATCTTATATATTTTGTGCTATTCAAAGACTTATAACAACCTATAATACACTGTATATAGCGTTCATGCCTTGACCAATATAATATAATATAACAAATGTGAATGTGTTAAACAAAATAAGACAACAGTAGTATGCTTACCTGTATGGTGCACATTACAGTGTTCGGAGTGTCTGGTGTTACTGGACCCATTGAGTATGGCAACAGGTCTACTGATGGACAAAGCCAGGCCTCTGAAAATAACACACACATACCTTTGTATTACAATCTTTGTGAGGACCTTGCATTCGAGTACTTATTAATGCAGCAGCTTTACCTAAATCTAAACCTAATCTTAAACTGAGTAACCAAACGGCTTATTTTGATTTAAAAAAAAATGCTAGTACACACACAAACACACACACACACACACACACACAAACACACACAGACAGACAAATATTTATTTATTTATTTATTTATAAATATTTAATCATTTCTGCTTATTTTACTCAAAAACATGGCATAATTTCATGAGGTTTATTGTTTATAATTAAATATAATAAAAAGCATAAGAGGTGTAAAGGAAGTTTTATTCACAACAAATTATGCCATGTTTTTGAGTGGTGTGTGTGTGTGTGTGTGTGTGTGTGTGTGTGTGTAGCCCGCAAAATAGACATAACAAGTGTAAAATGTTCACAACTGTAAGCTGATCACACAGAATGGTGATCATTGTAGAATTTTTGATTTATAAGCATTCAAGTCAATTTGTCCTGGAAAAAAATAGGTTTTATTATTTACTGACATTAAAAATGGTCAAAATGGTTTTAATTTAATTTAGAGACGTTTCATTGGTTAATGCCAGCAGCTGTTACACTGATCACTGCGCCACCTGGTGGATCAATGTGTCATTGCCACAGACGCGCGTAGGGGGCATGAATAAGGCAGCTACTCATTAACTACGTCAGAGCGGGGGAACAAGACCATTAAACACTTTCCAGTGTGTTTAAACCTTACACACCACACTCTTAAAAAGACAAACAGTAACCGAAGCGTGATTGGATGATGTTTTTAGTGGACTAACTTGGACCCAGTTGTGAAACAAGATGCTCTGGCTGTTCGGTTAAGCCACAAACCCATGAAGGAACCAACAAACACAAAGGCAACACATCCCTGTGGGAGAAACCGAAAAAAAAGAAGTCCTAAGGAAATTTACATTTCATTAGGACTATAAAAAACATACATATTTCAATAATAATAATAATAATAATAATAATAATAATAATAATAATAATAATAATAATAATTTTTAAGCTTCAGTACATTATTTCTTTTTCACACCTTGAGTACTCAGTCCATGTGCTTTAATAATTAAATGTCTGTACATGTTTAACTTTACAGAAACTGAAGATTCCTGATTCATCATGAACAAAGTTACGTGAATATGCATTACCTGCTTAAATTGTAGAAGATCACCAGCTGTGGCAGGTCAGAGAAGGCCAAGTGAGATGTATCCAGGCGCTGTGCTGAGAAAGTTTGAAAAGAAAAACAAAAGCTTGCATACGAAAGGCAGAGCAACAAATAAAGAAACAGGACAAACTGGTACTGACTCGAGACTCACACAAGGAAGTAGGAAGAGTTACTAACGGTCTTAAAAAGAGGTCTTAAGAAATTATTAACACCATTAGGGTTTTTATTAACAGGAAATATGTACACACATATGTACACACATACACACGCACACATATATAGACACATACACACACACATACATATATACACACATGCACACACACATATATACACACATGCACACACACACACATATACACACATATACACACACATATATACACACATACCTGAGCCAGTTTTAATGATGGGAAAGTCTTGTACTTTTTTGCTTTGGTCATCGACAGACACACACAGGAGTTTATTCTGAGAAGAAGATTCAGCCACCACCAGGAAACTCTGTATTGAGTAAAATGTTCCAGTAACTAAAGATGTACAATATTTCATGATCTATGATATCAACATATACTGTAGAGAAATCTGGAGTTTTATTCATTTGGTAAGTACAATCAACATAACTGCATAAAAATTAGATGAAATATTTTCTTTTTGATTTTTAAGTTTTAAGTATCTGAGTTGATTCTCTGCTCTTGTTCAAAATGTGCTTCAAACCTTTTTTTTTTCCAAATTGTAAGCCAGTTTATGTGCAAATGCAATAGTCTAAAAATACATCCATGCACACACACACACACACGCACGCACACACACACACGCACACACACACAAACACACACACACAGACTTACACACACTCACAGACACACTGAGGTGTAGAAGAAGGCACAGACTATACATAGGTAAAAGGAAGTTGACGCTCAGCAGAGAAGCACAACACGCAAAATAAAACCAAAAGAGAGAGAGAGAGAGAGAGAGAGAGAGAGAGAGAGGAATGCTGTAGATGTTACTTGAATTCAAACGGAAAACCACACACCACTGCCACTGACTGCACTCACACTAAGGGTGTAAAAATGTTATTTTCATATAGTAAGTTACATTTGACAACTTATCATGTCTTGAGATTGTTCAACATTAAAGTAATAATACAATATGTACAATATTAAAGATATTTAAAAGAACAAAAGCTAATCTGCTGTTATTGAATCTTCCTTCCTGGAGTTCATGTGGGTGTCTTGTTGTGGGAAATGTAGACATTATTTGACCACCGTTTGACCATCACACAGAATTCTTTTTTTTTTTTAAATAATATTCTAATCCAGGAGGAAAAACTTTAGCTTCTCTATTTAAACTAAATACTAACAGTTATAAAAATACATACATATTTTGTGCAATTCAAATGTGTTTTTTTCTGTTTAAACTCAGGTTACAAACTTATGTTTAAACAGCAACACCCTCTTCAGTAAAGGAGAGAAAAAAAACATTTCAAAGAGGAATTAAAATGATTTAAATCGAAATTAATTGTTTATAAAAATGAAATTAACAAAATGAAAGCTGCGGGTCTTACCACAGATGATTGCTACGCTTGTCCTGCCTCATGCTTTGCTCTCATTACTTCTGCATTTATTTCATGATTTAAAAGGAAGCAGACAGAAAAGGAACAATATAAACTGTATACCACCAGCAATCCCCCCCCAGCACCCTCGCAGCACCCCCCAGCCGCCGAGCACAAATGACTGCTATTGTTTTAACATCTTTATTACAAGCAGTTTCATCTAAGTTTAAATATTCATAATGCTTTATGTTTGTCCTTATAGTTCTTGTTTAAACTCTGATCATTTTTTATTTAAAAAGTACAATTAACATTCTACAAACCCATTTACAGCATTTGGCAGTTCCCCTTATCCAGGGCAACTTACATTTTATATTGAGCATTAAGGGCATTTGCCCAGGGGCCCAGTGGTGGCAGCTTGATAGACCTGGAATTCAAACTCACAACCTTCTAATGTAGCCCAACACCTTAACCACTATGCTACATCCTGCAAACCCATAGCTGCTCTCTGAGATTCCCCATGATTCCCCAAGTTCTTGTTCATAAGCCTGTAAAACCTGATGTCATCGTCGTCAACCACTAAAACTGAGTAATTTTATCCCTACAGAGATGTCACACTGAAAGCCAACAGAGTCCTGATTCATTTTATATCAGACTTGAGAGGTGAACTGAGAGGCCCAGACCTGTTCCAGCATGACAAAGCCTCTGTGAACAAAGCACACTCCATGAAGACAGGGTTTGTCAGTAGAAACTGGAGTAGAAGAACTGAAGCATCCTGACTTCAACCCAACTGAACCCTACTGTGGAATGAACTGGAACACTGACTACACCTCAGACCTCCTCACCTGACATCAGCACCTGACCTCACTAATGTTCTTATGGATGAATGAACAAAATAGATGGTCAGGTGACCACAAACTTTTGCCGATATTTCTATTTAATCATATGTTTATGGTAAAGTATTTAAATAACTTTCAAATGTAAACTCCAATTTAATTTCAAACATTAAACAATTCAATAGACTGTAAATATTCCTGAATGCAAGAATCCAATAACTGAAATATTTACAAACTTACTGACATTAACTTTATACATTACTGTGTGAAGACTGTGGTAAACCTCTCAGTCTACATTATATACACATGATGTATGACTACAGCCTTTAGAGAGTTATGAATGAGCACATGGAAGTACATGTGAATATGTTTAGGGCAACAGCATGCAATAATAGTATTAAATAGAAACTGTAGAATTTACTTGAATTCAAACGGAAAACCACACACCACGGCCACTGACTGCACTCACACTGAAGCTGTCAGAAATTGTGTAAGGTGTACGATCTTATAAAGATATTTAAAAGAACAATAGCTAATCTGATGCTATTTATGACCACGTTTTCAGATGTATCATAGAAAACAACACATAATCATTGCCATAATTTACACTACCATAATCCGAGCAGACAGAACAAGGACCAAGAAACTAAGAGTGTGAGTAGGAAGTAATGAAAAGGGGAAATGGTGCAAGGGGAAGCTACTGTAGGCACCAGAGAAAGCAAAAAAGCTTAGAAATGCTTAGATCTGCACATACAAGACAAGGACTGCAGACTTTATTTCTACAGGTCAAAAACACAAAACAGGACACAAGTGAAAGAGATTAAATATAGTGACAGAGATGTTACCCCTGGTGGCC
Source organism: Tachysurus vachellii (assembly GCF_030014155.1). Lineage (NCBI taxonomy): Eukaryota > Metazoa > Chordata > Actinopteri > Siluriformes > Bagridae > Tachysurus > Tachysurus vachellii. The sequence goes on from NC_083460.1 coordinate 18,272,476, forward strand.
TCCCCCACAGAGCAGCATGGGCTCCCTCTCTGTCCCACGGGCTTCCTGGGTTCCAGGATTCCTGACACAGACGTAAACCCTGCAGTAAAGCCACAGGACTTCTCTGGGTCACTGAGTCACCATTGGTGAGGCTGTCAGAAAGATTGTGAGAAGTAAGATTTAGATAAATGCAAAAATAAAGCACAGGAAACGATTACATTTTATTAACAGTGATGTTATTAACAGTGCACAGTTATATAACCCATATATGTCTGTTTAAATGTTTTCCAATATGAAAAATGCATTTGCTTATGTTTCAAACCCAAAGTAAACTGAAGGCTCCCCAAATTACCACTTTTGTATTTTGTCTTTAAAAATGATGTGGTCTAGCAGGCCAGTGGTTCATGCTAACAATTGCACAATAAAAGTGTTATCTTAAAACTTTACATCAGAGCTTGTTGTTTAGGTTGTGTTTTCGTAGGCTCAATTCAATTCAATTCAATTTTATTTGCTTTTAGTAATTTTATTTTTATTTTATTTTATTTTACTTTACTTTTAGTAATTGTCATTGTCTCAAAGCAGCTTTACAGAATATAATACAGAATATACAGAATATACAGAAATATGGTACAAGTATAATTTTCTAATAATATCTGTATGATTACATTACTAGCTACCTCTAGTGACCTGTTCTGGGACAAGTCAGTGGCTTACTGTCTTTCCTTTATTTTTTTTGCAGCAAAAGTGTCGATTAAACATGTCTTGAATATCTGACATAATATCTGTTCCCCTGTAAAGATGGACATAATTTAAATCAGTTCAATGATTTTTTATTTCTATAGCACTTTTAACAATGGACATCGTCACAAAGCAATTTGACAGGAATACAAATTTTAAAAGCTACTAATCACTAGATTGAATGATGAAGATTCATCATAATCACTTAATATTAATATATTAATATTAATAGAATGAGGATGTTGGCACTGACCGGAACTACTGTATATTTATAGTACTCAATTTAGGCATTTAATTAATTACATGGTAGAATAGTTGTGAGTTTGAGCCTGAGCTCAGTTCAGTCAGATGGAGCCAATGTGTGCATTTGAATTGTTTGAACTGCAACTATATAAGTCATGCGAAAGCAGGACAAACATGAACAAACCGGCTTGCAAAGAGGAACATTTGAGAGCAGAGTTGCTTAACACAGCAAAACTATGAATTAACTGGGAACTGCATAGCTTAGCACTTACCCAAACTAACAATGTTCATAAACTCTGAAAACAAGAGGCTCCATTGTTACCTTCAAAAAAATTCACAAATCTCATCTTTTAATTAATCAAACTATTAAATATCATAAACTCATTGTTTAAAAGTTTAAAGTAATATTTTGCCTATTTATTGGACTTTTGAGGCTTTTAAGTTATTGGACTTTTGAATCAATTCAGCTGACCAGGTAAACAGGATAATAACTATACAAACTCAATAATGAATAAATAGCTTTAATAAAGGGAGCTTGTGATTTACACAACTGTATAAAAAATATCACAAGCTTCACTAAACTGTTAAATAAACTCACAGATCTAAATCATCATCTTTCACCTTTATTTCTTTATCTCTATCCATTCAGATTGTTCTGGAATGAACCCACAATGATGGACACTTTCTCTAAGCTAAGATTCAGTGGATTGCGAATGAATTTGTACACATTTTATAATTCCAGCTGCACCTTATAAGACACTCGATATTAACTTTTATTCAGTGTATCTATTATTTATATTTTTATACAGTAAATCGATATACTCAGTGGTTAGACGTGTGTGTCTCACTAAAGTTATTGCCTAAATTTCATTCTTTCTTTACTGGATGATTGTGTAGATAATTACTATGGGTTTGTATCTCATCCTCTCAGCACATGTACTGTATTACTGTAAAAGAGTTATATTAGATTTATGGTCCCATTACATCAGGTTTCACACAGAACTTGATGCATTTCCTTTAAAGTTTGTTTCCTCTCAGTGTTTATAGAGACATTTGTTTCTGGATTGTTCATTTGTTCAAATTTTCTGTAAAGCTCCTTTGTGATTATATCTATTGAACCTGTTCTACAATAAAGCTGAAATGACTTAAAGTTCCTATAAATAAACAGATTGCTGTTCAATATTAATTCCCTTTGTAGGTGTATTATACACACTTCCACATAATGACGCAAATATAGTGTTTCTCACCTGTCCCCACTCTTTGTGGGCTCATCATCCAGTCTCTTCATTGTATCTGATCAACTGGCTAAATCCATGGCTGTGTCAGGAAGTCTTACTAAGCCACGTTCTGTCCACTGGTGCAGCTTCTACTGTGGTGGTTCAGCAGCAGAGGAAGCATTCGCTTCCCTCTGAAGATTAGAGATAAGATAAGAAAAAAAAAGGACAGAAACCAAACTAACATATCATGCACACACAGTTTCCAGAAACAATATGACATGACAAGTCATGCATCAGTAAAGAGTGCTTCAGTCTTTCCACACCTGAAGCACATGATTAGCTAATGAAGGATGTTTTTCTGAATCATCTTGATTCTCTGGAAATTGTGACATATAAGTCAAAAACAAACCTTGTTTTCAAAAAAGGAAACAACTATCACTATACTATTCATCAGGTGTGGATATTGCGCACTTAGTTGCTTTATTTGTGTATATTGTGGGGTATTAATATTTATTTATTTTTTAAGAAATAAAAACTCTTGGTTGATTTTTATTTAAACTATTCGAGGTACTTCTCAAAGGTTTTGTCTTCTCTCATCCACCAAATGACTTAAATTATCATTAACTTATTTCAGTTTAGTGCCCAGTCGACTTCATCAACAAAGAACGATCTAAAATCGTGAAAGATTTTCTTTGGTCTGTGATGACCTGATGTTACACAGTTCAAGCTACGTATATCTGATTCATCACAGTGCAGCGTGGAACCTGAGGTCAAACATTTCAATGTAATATGATGAGAAATTAATAAGTGGTAGTCATGCAAATGACATGCAAACATACAGAAATTAAATGATGTTTAAAGGCAAAAGTTGCTTTAAGTGATAATTAAATAGTAACATCATTTTAACAAATAACCTTTGACTTTTACCTCAACACATTTTTCAGACACACTCTCTGGTCAAAGGTTTGCAGACGCCTGATTTTCACACTTAATAAACTCCAGTTATAAACTTTTCCAGGAGAGAGGATGTGTGAGTGTGGCTGTGGGGATTTGAGCATTCAGCATTAAAAGCAGTGCATTAGAGAGGTCAGGCTCTGGTGTCGGCCGAGGAGCACTTTGTGCACAGTGATATTGACATGCCCGTTCGGTTGAAGGTAAATTCCACAGCATACAGAGGAATTCTGTAAACTTTGGGCTTTCAAAATCGTGCCAAAAGTTTGGAGAAGACCCAAATATGGAAGTGATGACAGATGGTTTTGACACATTATCTTTATCTCCATCCCAGCTATGTATATTTTAATTAAAACTGTGCTGTCTTTAAAAGGCAAAAAAAGTGTTAAGTGTAAACGTTTTCAACTCCATCTGCTCTCAGCTAAATTGATATTCAAAATGTTGAAAGCATTTAATTCATTCTGCATGAAGGTATGAAAGTGTGAAAAAACACGTACATGAGGTTTAAATTCCAATTAAATTTAGATTCAATAGAGGAAAGTAGAGGAGCACGTGAAGCCCAAAAGTACAGAATTATTACTTTCTTGTTACTTGGTCTAATATAAATAATGTAATAGAATTTTTCATTACTTAACAATACTGTTATTAATAAGTGTTTGACCTGCTACAGGAGAATTTCAGCTGAACGTTTTTTGTGTCATTATGTAATAACTCTTTATCTGTAGAAGATGAGATTGTTACAAAATGATTAAGAAAAAATAGGAAATGAAGCAACACTGACAACAAAAGTTGCATCCTTTTCTACTTGATTTTATTCTATTTCCTGCTGTTGTAGTTATTTCACACATGAAATCAGAAAAGAGAAATTCAGACTGATAGATGGAGCCACGTTGACGATGTAAGCGAAGCTGCACAAATGTAAAGATGCCTGTTGTTGAAATGTGTCTTATTTGTGTTTAAGATCACTTTATGTTTTAGATATGCATCAAATAGCTGAATCGAAATTCTAATTCTAATATTTTCTTAGATATTAACAAGCTGCAAAGTTAGCTGCGGCCTTTCTAGTGGTGTGTCGTGATCTCACGTGAACTCGATCTATGATGATGTGGTGCTTTGAAATGTTCAAGTACTGTTTGTTAAGTAAATGTTTGTAATGTGACATTTCAAATCGTCCTTGAACCAAACACTTAAAGCAGAAACGTTTCATTAATTTTAAGGTATTAATAACAGTTCATCAGTGAACTCATGTTTCCACACACAGGAAGAAATCCAGCAAACAGTTTAAATCTAACATACATAACTACTGAAAAGAAAACAAGACTGATGATGGATTATAAAATGAAACTTACATTATTAATGGACTCGTCTGCTGGTTCTTCTAAGCCTCGTAGTTTAGAGTAATTGCTACGCACAGAGTGTCACGCCTGCACCTCGTCATTGCACAGCTCATCTTGGTTTCAGTCCTCTTGTGAAACTGTGCCTCGCCACTCCATTAAAAAAAGTTTCAGACTTTGTCACGTAACTCAGGTGTGAATCTACTCCTGGACTCTATAAATTTATCATTTCTGCCGTGACATTTCACAACACTTTCCTTCTTTCTATCTTACTTTTAAACCTGTATCTTCTGTTTTTGATCATGCTTCCTTTCCCTCCTCCCTCTGAAGACTGTGGTAAACCTCTTAGTCTCTTTCTCACACACACACACACACACACACACACAAACACACACACTCACACAGAGACACAAACACAGACACACACTCACACACACACACACTCACACACACACACACACAAACACACACTCACACACACACACACACACACACACACACACTCTCCACACACCACATGCATTTTTACACACAATCAGTGATAAAACATTGTATTCTGCTGCTCTGCTTTAGCTGATGCTTGTCAAAGTGAAGTTCTTGCAGTTGTTATTCTGTTCGACTGGTTAGAATTAAAGGGGTTTTCACAAAGGCCTGAAAAAATATCCAAACTGGGTTTAATGTGTTCTCAACTGGCTAATGACTGCAAAAAGAATTTGAGACCCCTAATTTGAGAATCATGCATGCTAGACACTCTGTAACACTCTATAATGATATCATATTTAAATCAGTGATAACAGATGATGTCATATTTTGAGGTGGCCAAGCTGTTCAGAATCACATGTAGTTGCTGAGTCCAAATCACAAATAAACAAATGAAATACAAGAATTTCATCTCACAGTACAATAACATCAACAGAGCAACAGAGCTAGGGTTTAGATTGTATATTAACACCTGAGTGCAGATGAATTGGGTCACTGATCAGAAGCTCTGCTTTACTCGCTTTACTAAGAGTCTTGATTCATCTTCATGAACAGAATCTGTAACAGTTCCTATTGCGAGTTTTATATTAATGTATTTGTACAGAGCTTGTAACGGTTCACATTGTCTCAAAGCAGCTTTACAAAACATCCTCATTTGTGTGACACTGGACAGAAAATAATGTCAATGTAAATAATGTCCTTTCTACAACAGTTTATAATTGTGCAACCGAGAGCTCCTGAGGAACTAGCAGGCCTGCACAACACAGAGCTCACCACAGACCCAACACTAATAACTGATGCTAATTGTTTCACTATTTTGTTGTTACAGTAAATGTAATGAATGCACAAGCAGAGAAACACTGCAGCTTTCCAGTCTGGGAAAATATGATGATAGCGAGAGTCCAATCCAAGAACATGTTGAACATAAGGAAATCGTCATTGCAGCACTAGACGCAGTCGTTAGCTCTTTATTACATAAAATCATGATAAGCTGACCATCCTGTTGTGCAAGTAACTGAACTGACTACTGACTTCTCCTGGTTGCTGGTTAGGTAACGACCATAACAGGTTTCTTAATATCTGACAGCTAATTTCACAATAAACCTTTAATGCTTTAAAGTTCCATTACAAGCAGGAACAGGCTCCTTAAAGAAAACCTGGGATTAACTACAAACAGCATCACAGTGCAGTTACAGGCCAAATAAATATGGACCCATACCATTAGGAAACACATAATTATTATTCCTGTGGTGAGATAATCTGTATGTCTTCCTCATAAAATGTCAAGTTCTTCTTTACCAGCCATGAACTGTTTATTAATGACCTTAAAAAAATTTCTGCAGGTCAATATCTATTCTAAAGAGCGCCATCTAATGATATTAAATGATATAAATGCAGACATACAACTACCGTCATCATCATCACCTTCTGACCAATCAAAAGTGAGAACTCAACAATCCTGTGGTAAGTAAACACAAACCTCTGTTTTTAAGAACAATACTGTATTCAATAATTACGTGTTTATTTTTATTTTCTGCTGGTTCTCCAACACGATTCAACACGATTCAAATAAGATTTTCTTGCATAATCATGACACAGGAAATACACCAACATTTCAAAGAAAAAAAATAAAAAAAATAAAGCAAATGAAAATTTAAATTAAACATAGATACAATAATGGATAATTTCATTAATAGAATTTTAAATAAATTTAATTAACCAAGAGAAAGACAATGCCGACTAAGACAAATACATCCTTCAACTTGATCAAATTCTAAGTATTCTTACTATTAAAGCAGCTCCATCATATCATCTAGCTGCTATTTATTTAGCTGGACATAAAGTGAAGTTATTTAATGTTTTTTTTATTTCACTCTATAATCAATCACTTGCAGGTTTTTTGCCTTAGTAAAGCTGTACACATATTTCCATAAGCATTAATAAATCCCTCAGGCACCTTTTGCAAATAAAACACCTCTCATCTGTCAAGAAACTGTATTAAATAGCCTCCTGTACATATAATAACACTTCATCAGAGAAAGTTATGCATAAATATTCCTTAATAATAAAATGACAAATGATTGTTAAAAGCACATCAGGATCACGGTGAACCGATCATGTGGGCTTCGCCATCGCCTGCGTCTGTCTCGCCGCAATGCATACGGTACAATTAATAGCTTATGTGATGAATATTGCTGCTCTGCCTAGTTTTTTAGTGGTTTTATGTCTGTTGTATATCTAATACGACAAAAAATTCCAAGAGCCAGAGAGACAAGGTACAGAAGTCTCTCTGAGAGAATCTGAGAAACCGTAGTAAATGGACCAGCGTTTAATTTCTTTACTCTGAATTATTTCTTTGATTTATCAGTAGCTGTGTTTTTGACGTCTTTCTCCGAGGCTGAAGAGCTCTGATTCATCTGCTCGCCTTTATTTGTTCCCTCTTTGCTGTCAATGAGAGCATGTTCACGCTTCACCAGCTCCTCTAGCTCAGCCTGAAATAGAGGAAAGTGGAATAAAGGGAACACAATCATCAAAATGTGGTTTATTTACACTCAGTGGACACGATCAATAGGAGCACTTGCACATTTGTACAGTTATTGAATCAGGCAGTCGGGTCAATAGTGTAGTGTATTAAATTCTGCTGAAACTGGTCAGGAAGACTACGGAAAATAAACACTTTATATAATCATAATGAGCAGAAAAGCTTCTCAGCATCTCCTAGTTTGGTGAGTCCCAATTTGCATACCAACACATTATTCTATGCTTTTTGTAGTGAGTAGTGTGATCAGAATATAAACTCCAATAAAAAGAAGTACACTTCACATATCTGGATGATAAACCAAAATAAACAAAGTGTAGAATGTTGGACACTTTATGGACTCAACAGTCTTACATAGCAGATGGGGGCGGAGCTCTTACAAATGTCTTTTTAATTAGCCCACATTTGTGATTTTCCATGTTTTAAATATGTACTGTATAATATTGTATAGCTAAAGCTAGTAGCGTCACATCACGTAAGTTTGACGTCATTTACTTTCAAGTTTTTCAATGATTTATACTTCTGCTTAGTAAAAAACCTTAGTGTCCCATCTGAGATGATGCTACACTTCTAAAATTCAGACACTAGATGATGGAGTAAATATGCCACAGTGTGTAGTGCACCATTTGGGACGCAGTATCTGACTCCATGATCACATTTTCCCTTCCATTCAAATGGAATGATAAGAGCATTAGCTGAAACACTTGATCAGTATCTGCAGGATATTATGTGCTGTGCTGCCACCACATGATTGGCAGATCAGATGGCATGGCTGGTTTACTGCAGGTGAATAAAATTATTAATCAACATGATTAATCTGTGTGATATTTTACCTTCCATCCCAGCAGCTCTGCTAGAGCCAAGCAACCGTCATCGCACGAACTCAAATGTGCAACATCCCTGTGATCAACATGAAACAGCTGTCAAAATAATCATCACGTTTAAAGACAACCTGATCTTTTTGACCTGTTTACTCCGTATGAATAAATTACAGTGACTTTTTCTGCCCTTAAACCAATCTCTGAAGGTTGGGGGTGGTTTAATGGGTGGTTTGCAATCATTAAAGACATGATGTTCATAGGGCTGAGCATGAGCGTTAGTAATGCTGTTAAAGTAATACATATGGATGTAAAGGTCTTTCATCAGTACTGGATTTTGTACTATTTCCTTCAAGTAAGTATTCTTCCACATGTCTGCTTAGTTTATAGTTCAGACTCCATGTTTGCTTTGCCACAACTTCAACGCTGGACTGTCGTTTCAGCATTGACGTGTGTATTGTCATGCAGCAGGTTTTCCTGGACGAGGCTCCGGACCCCCAACAGTCCTGACCAGGATAAAGCAGTCACTGAAGATGACTGAGAGGGAAAAGACCTGTCTGTCCAAATATGTAGATTCATTATAAAAGAGGTTATATTTCAAAAAAGAAATGGTGTAAAGCCAATCTTTATATAAATAAACTGAAAAGCTAATCTGAGAAATGTATGGGAGCAGCCTTATAGATTAATGAACACTACTGAGTGACAGCCATCTGTCTCAGAGCAACACAGTGACTAGCCCTTGCTAGGTTGCCCAGACCTGAAGAGGGGCAAAGTTTTCAGAGATGTGGTCATGAGGAACATCATTTTATATAAATTTTATTTCCAAACAAAGTTGCATACTTATTCAGCTCTCACCTGTAGGCTTTATCTGAATCGAAATCCATTCCTCCTCCGAATCCCAGCAAGCCCATTGCAAAATCTGACTGTCAGATAAACAGCGAATAAAACAGTAATTGTTGGGAAATGTTTTCAATGGGACGAGTACATAACTTAGGCACATGAATGGTCAGTACCTGTCCTGTCTTCTCCATGTTGATGAGGAGTCGAGGACAGCTATTGGGAACTCTGTTGACAGAGAGGATTAGTCAAATTAATGAAGAATATATTGATGAAGTCCTTTGCTGTAATGACACTACCTCCATCCTGGAGCCCAAGCCATCACACTATCTCCATTACGGAGCCCAAGCCATGACACCATGTCACATGTTCCACTTGTTTTGATCAATAAGGTGCCATGTTCTAACACATCGAGATGTAAATATTATTAAATGAAAGCTGAAACTCTGATCTGTCGTCTCATTTTGAAGTCAAACCCAAATGTCTTTAGTGTGTCGCAGAGAGAAACAAAACAAAACGCCTCACTATTCTAATACATTTGGAGGAACTGTACATATTGTTCAAGCAAATGTATTTAACACAAATAGCTTCCTAACAATGAAATCACACAAAAAGTACAAAACATGCAGTTTCTTGTGCTTTGTTTGAGGTTTTATGATGTCCATGATTAATTGTAGCACATATTCTTTCCTATGAGAACGAGTTTACTCATAAACACCTTTATCAGCCTTACTGTTCCAACACTTTAGGAGGAACTATACATATATGTTTGTGTTTGTCACCTGCTGACGAGAGAGGCAAAGGGTTGAACCTGCAGAGACGTGCCCATTATGATAAGAAGATCACACTGAGGAAAATCCTGTACACATACAGAGCAGGTGAGTGGAACAGCAGAACGAGTGAAACTGTTAAAGAAATATTAAACTACTTCCCGACCTTTTTCATTGAGCTGAAGAATCGAGCTGGTAGATTCTCCCCAAAGAACACGATATCTGATGATTAAAAGTAGGTGATTTACACAGAAAGAGTTTTACTGCAGTTTGACATGTTTATAGACTCGTAATAATTATACACAGATATCTCAGGAAGACACACAATATTCTCATGGAATTTATTTGTTTCTGGCATCAGTTCACATTTTTCCAGCCTGAAATGAATCCCGACCTCAGCTGGATCACAGCTGCTCAGCTTCTCCCCTTTTCCTTGATAGGTAACTCGTGAGCTTTGCTCAGATTAACCTCAATACCTTATTGCTGCAGACAGCTTTAATAATGAAAAGCTGTTTTAAATAGCAACTAATAAACAGAGTGCCACGTTTCTGATAATAAGAGACAGCCTACATCATAGGTCACTAACAGGCGGACCGCGGTCCGGGTCCGGACCCAGAAGCTGCCCAATACGGACACGGACCTACAGCCAAAACAAAAGGTTATGATTTAAAACTTGACGAAGCGCTTCTATTTTAACCGGCTTAGCCTTTGCAATCTTTTACGGTAGTGGTAGTGGAAACACACAGACCAATTGCATGTGAGTTAAGCCATGATACCACTCAGCCAATCAAGTCTATGCATTCCTGAAGTAAACCCTGTGACTCAACAGTGCAAGACAGATGAGAGAGAATTAGAGTAAAGTTACACATGGAAGAAAGATAGCGATACATGTAGAAAACAAAGGGAGAGAAACAGACGAGTGAGACGGAGAAAGGGAGAGAAACAGACGAGTGAGACGGAGACTGAACTCTGTTCACACTTCCCACTTCACACTAAACCAGTGTGTCTCATGTTCAGAAACCGGGGCACTTATTAAAAGTGTTAATGTGAAACACCATTATGAGACAAAACAAAGGTTTTGAACAAACATATCCACTCAAATCTGAAGACAGCGTCCCTGAGACAGCTTTCCCAGGTCTGAGGGAAGTAGCTCTATACATCCTGACCATGTTTGGCTCTACATGCAACTGCGAGGCAGCTTTCTCTACAATTAACATAATCCAAACTAAATATTCCAGGGTCACTAATGAGCACCTCCACATGTGTATGAGAGCGGCTCTGACTACATTCAAGCCCAGGTTTAAAATCCTGCCAAGCCAAGCTAGAGCTCAGTTCTCTCACTGAGATATAAAAGGGAAAGTTAAGCACTTTATTTAAACATACACAATTTTCACATTTTATTTATTTTCTCTTACTTTGAAATGTAGCCCTACTTTCATTTATTTAATGAGAGAACGTTATACATATCTACAATCATACATATGTTCGGTTCTATGTTATGTGACAATAAATATTGTCAAAAAGTTTTTTAATTGTATTGAATTTATTTGATTTGACAGTCAGGTATTGATTGCTTGCAGATGTTCATACAACTACTAGGCTACTTAAATATATATCACACTAACTAGTGAGACATTATGATCTTCCGGACCTTTGCTTCAAGAAATGTTCTCTTACTGGACCTCTTTAAATTTTAGTTGAATACTTCTGGCCTACATGCTTTGTTCGTTCTCCTTTCCCATCTCGTCAGCTCCTCATACTTTACACTATGCCACTATTCCAATGATAACCAATATATACAGTAGGTTTCTTTATGGCTCGCTGTATAAACCTGATTTTCTGACAGGATTCACAGCACCACCTGGAGGAGGTTGAACACCTCGTGCTGGTCTAGTTTCCTCCTTACAGTCGACTGAAGGAGTTTTTCTGCCCGTCTGTTGTTGGCTTGGTGTTTAAGCTGAGTGTTAAGCCACTGAAGTCTTTAGTATTTCTTTAAGATAACACACTTGTTTTATGTAGCTCCCTGATCCTGGAGAAACGTTGTCTCATGTCACTGTGTACTGCAACAGTTATGTACGGTTGTAATGACAATAAAAGCTTCTTGACTTGACGCACTGTAAAACAAAATAATAAAAACAATGCCTTCTCCACAGGGACTTGAGGACTTCTCTTCTTCACACTGTTGGATCTTCAACACTCTCTTTTGTTAAAAAATCCTTACCATTAAGGTCTCTTTAGTCTGTTGGTAATCTGTTGTCTTTGTTGACTGTGTTGTTATTGTGATACAACCACTGTGAAGTTTTTTGCTTCAAATGTGATTTGAAAAGCGCTACATAAATCATTTTACTGCTATTGTTATTATCAGCAGTAATATATAGATTTATATTAGTTTATACAGTACTTAACCAATCCATTCATTGTAAATGCATTTACCCAAAGGTCCAACCTCTTATTTATTTTGCAAGATAACATGTTTAGATATCAACACTTTGTATAGAATCTTTAGATATACTGTATGTTTGCCAAATAATCACTCTTAAGTAGAAAAGAAATAAAGATTTTATATATATATATATATATATATATATATATATATATATATATATATATATATATATATATATAAATAAAACTGCTTATACAGTATATTCATTATTATTATTATTATTATTATTATTATTATTATTATTATTATTATTATTATTATGAACTCACCAGGTTTGACCAGACTGTTGCAGGCTTCACACTTAGGAATGTCCTCAGTGAAGATCTTGTCTATCAGTTATATAGATGAATAAAAATCAACAATCTCTTCACATGAATGACTTCTGATCTGCTCTGGAACAAGCAATGAATTAAAAAAACTGTACATGAGAACGTGTAGCTTACCTTTCATCCACTCCATGCTGTACTCCTTCCGGCAGGGGAAACTCACACAGTGTGACGTGTGAAAGGTTCCATGGGCTTCAATCAGGTCCTCTCCTTCAAGCCCTGCCACTCTCTCTAAAGTATCAATGTTCTAACGGATACAGAAACATGGATTGTGTGACGCTGACACACACACTATACACACACACACGCACACACACACGCTTACACACACACACACGCCCACACACACACTCCTGACCTGTGAATAGCAGCGTTTGAGGATGCCTTTATCTTTTAGCATCCTCATGAAGTAATGACACACAGTGGGCTAGATAAAACAAATCAGAGACAGAGTTAAAGATAAAGACAAGCACAATACGGAGAAAAAGACTGATATTTATTCTGAGGAATTATGGCGTTCCTACCTTGAACTGTCCTGGATAGAGCTCTCTGGCCAAAGCAAAGAAAGGTTCTGGATGTTTCTGATAGGAAATGAAAAAGAAAACAGTTGATGTGTTGAGTAACATCTAGTCACATCTCTCATGGGAAATTAGTGTTAATCCACCAAATTTAGACTAAAGCCTGGTTTACAAGGTGTATTTTCAGCAGTGTTTTATGATTATTTCTTGTCTCACTGAACAGGATCCCAATAAAATCTTGTCCATTTCTGTTTATACTATAAATACTCTATATAACAGACTGCAGTGGAGTTGGAGTAGTGAGAGAAGTCTCTTGTCCATTTGTTTGACTTTGTAAAGGTCATGGGTGTGTTTTGCATCGTCTTATTCTGCCGTCACATCGGTGTCTTTCAGACGAGTGTTTTTGCAACATCTGGGACTTAAATTAAAAAGTTTTAGACACTGTTAGAAATGTTATTAGTTCTCTTCGATCTCAGTTGTATGGTCCGTGAGCTCATCCTATTATGTTTTCAGACTCTGGTCTCAACTCAAAACTTATGAATACGTTTCCTATGTGTGATTTTTGTCTGTGACACCAAAGCTCCACTGGATTATACGGTGTAGTTGAAAATAGCTAAAAGAAAATTTGCACAAGGTGCAATATCTCGTCTCCAAGTCACCTGTTCAGAAACATTCTGTTCACAACATTTAAACCCGAGCATAAACAAATGAAGAGACAATCAAAGACAAAGACCTTGAAGTATTCGATCTGAAAGATGGCCTCTGGGTATGGAAGGTTGTATTTCTGCAGATTGGAATAGAGGCCAGTTCCAGGAGAGCGGAAGTCAGGGATTCCGGCCGCTGCACGGGTGGGTGGGTGGGGGATGTGGGAGGGGGATGTTAATAACATGCTGATTTGTTTCTAGTCATTAGATTATGCCAAGTAATAATTAGTAAGTCAGTGGATGCAGACACAGTGCACTTACAGGTTGATATTCCTGCACCCACCATACAGATAACATTCTTGCCTGAAGAACACAATAAGACAATATAGTGAGATATAGTTTAGTTATAGTATAGAGTTTAAGAAGTAAATAGGTTACAGCGTTTATCTAAGTTATGTTTAAAAGACTACAAAGCTCAGTGTAACACTAATACTTACATTTACCACTCTGTATATAACGAGCAACTCCATCAAGGCTCAGTTCGTCAAGGACTTTCTCTCCAGGGCTCAGGCCGAGTGTCCGAGAGAAGAGATTACGCAAGAAATCCACTTAAAAGGATTAACAGGATGAAGTTTAAAACTCAAATCTACTCACACACATACAGTCAAACACAATAATGTAAGTGTAGACCACAGTTTCAGAAGTAATGAACAATTTCTCAAACTTTCTTAATAAAAAGGAAACAATTGCTGTTTACTTTCAGTGTCTCCTGATGCGTCGCCTTCCTCACTGCTGTCGTCAGAATCTGGCTAGAATGTCATAAAAACATTCAAACAAAAATAATAAAAATTGAAAAAAATATGGGATGGAGAGTGTTCATATTTAGTAAACAGTCGACTTCAACATACTTAGAAATACAGAATGTCAAGTTAAAATAAGAATAAAACCCTGTTTAGGATTTCTATTCATTCACTCTCACTGTAAGCTTTGGTTTTAGTCAGTAATAACACACTACTGTGGTCTATTTTAACTGTGTATTGTTAGATATTTTCTCACGCATCTGTGTGTATTTGAAAATTTTCTATTGTTATTTATTGTTTAATGGTCAATCGTCCTGCTTTTGATTAAAGTAGAATTTGATTTCATAACAAATGTGCTACTCTGTGTGTGTGTGTGTGTGTGTGTTCATCTTGTCAATGTTCAACAGCTTCTGACGGTCAGAGGACTTAATTAAATTTCACACTCACAGGTTTCTATTACTGCACTTGGTCTAATAGATTATTATTTCTACAGTAGAAACTCATCCAGTGACTCGTGCAGAAGCTCCACATAAACGGTGCATTAGTTCATTAGTGCACGTATCATATCTGTTAAAATGTAAGTTATCTTCTTGTATTTACTTTGAAGATTGTATCTGTACATGGATTTGGCTTTAGATGTTTCTGTTGTGGTCAGAGTGAATTCTGTAAGAGCATGTTGTCGTGTTCTGAAAATAAACTCTTAAGATATTAATAAGTCTGATTCAGTGCAGACAGCATGTGTGTAGTTTAACATGAGACATTTTGGCCTAATATTAGAGGAAATGTAAAATCTATATACGTGAAACTGTTAGAAATGAACAGTGCACTATGGATTATAAGGATAATTATTAATGTTAAAAACTATTACACACACACACACACCTAGAGTCAGGATGTATTTCCTCTGAATACTGAAAATATTACATATATAACTCTTTATTTAAATGGAAAACCTATAATTATATTACAAGACTCTGCAATTTATGCACTTTGTGTTTAAGTTCCATTTCAGGGCTCATCCTGAATACTGAACTGTTTACAGTTAATCAGGTGTTACCTGTTGTTCAGGTGTCTCAGGCTCTTCAGCTGTTTGACTTTGTTCTATAAAACAAAACCAGCAATATTACAAAGACTCGGTGTCACTCGTTAGCTAGTTGTTAACTAGCTGTTAACTAGTCGTTATCGCGATGTTAGCTGGTTTGTTAACTAGCTGTTAACTAGTCGTTACCTAGCTGTTAGCTGATTGTTAACTAGCTGTTAGCTGGATGTTAACTAGCCGTTAACTAGTCGTTAGCTAGCTGTTAACTAGTCGTTACCTAGCTGTTAGCTGGTTGTTAGCAAGTTAGCTTCAGTAATTGTGTCTGTAATACAGCATGGGAAGTAGATTAGTTTAAATATTTCAGTAACGTGTATATTAGGACGAACAGAGTTAGATTATTACCTTGTGATTCAGACATCTATCCGTCCACCTGTAAATAAATCGTATATTTAAAGAATATGTTTAAATCCCAGCGATTCGTTTAAAGGGACAAGTGCTTGTTGTTGTGCGTCAATATAAATCGTCCGACTGGAAACAGAAACGTCGCTAAAAAAAGATTAGAACCAAATACAGAATCTGAACTCAGTAGTATAAGTTTTTCTTTCCCTTCAGACAATAATAATGTGCAATAATCTTACATTTAATTGTTACCATCTCATTCTATTACATTATATTCTATTCTCCCATCTATAGCATAACTGTACATACTATTTATTTATTTTCTAATTTATTTTCTATTTTTTTTTTTTTATTTTTTTTACATATGTGTATTTTTGCATTCTCATCCTGTTGACTCTGTGTTCAGGAAGAATATGACATTAAAACTAATTCCTTGTATGTGCACAAACATCCCATAAAAGCTATAATAAAGTTCCTTCTGATTCTGGTTCTGATCATAAACACGACCCCAAAGCCCTTGTGGTTAATTTGGGTAATGAAGCTAAAAATCTGAATGTTTCTCTTTACATTTGAACAAACGGAAGGTTTAATCTTTTACACTCTCTGTGACTTTTTCTATGTAAAATGTGTAAAAGTTTCCCTGTCCTGATGTTCAGGTAATGTCCCCTCACACTAACGCTAATAGATTTATCACCTGAACACATGTGAAACAGATAAAGAACAAGCATTTTATATAAATGATTATTCCATCACAGTTTAATACAACATCTTCATTTACATTCAACTTTACATCAAATAATTCCACATTCCTACTAAAGCAGTCAGGAAGCAGCTACTAAAACACAGACAGCTGGTTACACTAGGAGACGAGAGAAGAACTGCTGGAGCTCTCATGTGAAATCTACACTGTTGGGAAGATGACGGTACAACAAACCAGTCAAAGATACTGTACAACAATAAGCTTTAAAGCTACACTCCTGTCATCGGCCCTACGATTAAAGTCACATGAGACTCAAATCTAACCTTTTTCTGTGTATAATCATTTCCTGCACAAATATTTCTCACTCAATTAAACTACATTATAAGATGAACAGGAGCAGCATGTGGATAAACAGTCCTGTTAGATCTGAACACGTCTCAGAGTCTCTGCTGCTCTGGGCTCCTGAGTCCCTGATCATATTCAGCACCGATGATCTTGCAGTGAGGTAACATCTCCTCAGTAAGGATGCGCACCAGGCTTGGATTCTGCAGCTGTGGGAGTGAAGACATATCCAGCTGCTTCAGCTTCCTGAAGCAGAAACACAGAGAGATGGAGATCAGTATTTTGATATTGTTCTGGGATGTCTTTAATATCGTGTCCTCTGAACAGTCTGATAGAGAAGACAATACAAATTCAACAAAGTCTGTTTTTAAATGAAAAAAGCATTTTTCAACTGTATAACTAGTTACCCCAATGCCTGTTCTTCATAGTGTCATCTTTCGGCTGCAATTATCGGGTCTTCTAGAAAATCACTAGCAGCTTTGTATATCTGGATCCTAATAGTTTTACACATTATTACTTGTAAACACAAGTGCTATTAAGATTAGATGAAGACTTCTGCTAAACAGGCCTTTTCAGGCCTCAGAGGGATCTAAACGAGTCGTTCTAACACACTCTTGGTGTATTAAATCCTAAAACATCCTTTTTATCACATTTACACCAAACTGCTGTACCTGAGGTGTTGTAGTGCAGCTAAACCTCCCACGGTGATACGAGGGCAGTGTGAAATGTTCAACTCCTGTAGGGTCTCACGGAAAACATGCAGGCGGCCAAGGAACCAGTCATCAACCTCTGGACAGCCCTGCACCGAGAGTGAACGCAGGCCATGCTGACTGGCTGTGAATAAAAAAAATAATTTTTTTAAAGAAATTAATGGAATTTGACTTTTTAAAAATCCATTTGTAGTTATACGGTATATAATGTTGCAGAAGGTTCATGAATTAAATGAACTAAGAGCAAAAAAAATTATTAAATTTATTAAAATAATTAAATTATTAAAAAAGCTTATTAACTGAGAAATTCACAAAACGCAACGTTCACCGTCTCAAAGTCATTATCTCATGCGGTTACAAAGAACCGACACGACAGCCTCCTTCTAAAAATATTAAATTGCTATCTCTTCATGGAAAGTATCACCATAGCAACGTTTATTTCTTTTTCTTTGTTCAAAACAGATGACGTGAGCATCTATAGTTATGTAAAGTCTGATAACCAACCCATGCTCATGACCTGTAGACTATAACCTTAACTCCAGTGTAATACACATGATGAGACATTTATACACAAGGTACTGAAACCACAGGGCCATGTTTCACAGTACACTGAAACTTGTATCAGATTTAGATTACTGACACAGGAAACTCTCAAATTTCACTAAACACAGGAAGGAGGATGGTGTTTAAAGGTTTTGGTATCATATTTAAGACATAAATTACAGATACCAAGATCTGAAGTGTATATTTAAAACAACAGATTAGGATTTTTAGACCATCAGAATTCATTTTAATTTCATCCACCATTCACTAACATACTTCTAATGAGAAGATTCTACAGGGCAGGGAGAACAAATAATGACATTTACAGCACAGTGAATTGAAATTATTTTCAGATGTGCGCAAATGAACCCGTCCCGATGCTTAATAATAATCACCTCCTGTATTAGATGTGTTTTTATTGGACTGCTGCTTTACCTGAAAGTGTCCGCTGTGTCTCGTGTTCTGTATTCAAACAAACATCCTAAATTCTATACTATTGTTTTTTGGGACCTCAGCTAATGATTAATTTTTATTCATAGCAGTTGTTTTGTATTCGTACCACTGCATTTCATCAGTAACTCTGTAGTTTCATGTGCTGTTTTTTTTTTTTTGTCTATTTATTTTTATTATTACAGCCACTTCATTTCATGTTACTCCACTCTGCACAGCTATTTCTACTTCATCATATTTTATATTCTCATTTTTATTTTTTAATCTTAATTCCTTGTATTCCTTGTTTTTTTTTTAATCCCGTTGTTTTTTTTTTTTTTTACACCATTCTATTTCTTTATATTTGTTATAACATGGACAGTCAAAAAAAAATCTTTTTTCCAAATGCCATAGAGTATATGATTGTGTATGTGACCAATAAAATTTGATCGACACTCACACACTGTTTTGATGATGAATTTGGTTCAGAGAGTTAAAATGACTAATTTGCTTTCTGTATTTTCTTCCTTTTGAAATAAAGATTTTCCAGGTGCTATTGTGCAGCGTGTGAACATGAGGAGAGAGGATTACTGAGGTTGTGTAGTCCAGCGTGGTTTATCAGAGTCCTGCTCAAGTCAATCTCCTCTATAGTGGACTCTGGTGTGTATACAAAGTCAAAGCTAAACTTCCCCTTTGAATCGACACGAAACCACTCGGTCTGTCCAGCAAACCTGTGAACAAAAAGCATTTAGTGTTAACAACACGGTCTGTTTACAACTACAGTGCATTGCCTGAGGATCTCCTGAGATTTATACACACAACATCTCTAGAGTTTAAAAAGACTGGTGTGAAAAACTAAATAACGTCCTGTGTGGAGGCTCTATAGTAACCCTATAGTAACTCATATAATCACTCTTTACATATGTGGTGAGCAGAAAAGCATATCAACATGCCCAAAACATTGAAACTTTACATGGATGAGCTTCTACAGTACAGCAGATGAACACACATCAGGTTCCACTCCGGTCAACCAAGAACAGCCACCCTGAGCACAAATTCACTAAAACTGGACAGATTAGAAAGGAACATTCTGTGTAAACTCTAGAGACTGTGTGTGTGAAACTCCCAGGAGTTCAGGAGTATCTGAAGTATTTCATGTAATCTTTTACTTTATGGCTCATGTTATGGGATTTTCTGTAAGATAAGATACATACTGTACCTGAAGCCTCCTCCCAGTTTCAGAATGGAGTACGCTGCTGCCACATTTGCACCATATTTCTTCTGTGCGTCCTCATAGAACCTGCATCAGAGGCACAAATTATAACTTGTGAATGTCTATTAAAAAATAGCACTTTCGAGTCTTGCAACATGACGTTTACTCAGAGACTCATACGATTTGTTTAATGCTTCTTTTGTTTATCTCTCAGACTGGGAGACTGGGAACTGAAACATTACATTCAATACCAAACTGCCCACAGCACATTACTCTGTGTCTCACTTATTAAGTTGCTTTGGATACAAAAATGACTAAACATTATAACTTACAAATTTTTGCGCCTCACATCCCGATTTTTTAACCAGTTGCTAAATTTTAGGAGATATTCCACTTCAAGAAAGCGCTGATTTAGCTGAAGGAGGAACTTGTTGAACACAGATGGGGGACTGGAAGCAAACTGCCTTCGAACCACAGTGAGAGTTGGTACCAGGGCACAATGACTCCTCACCTGAGGACAGGAGAAGAGAGGAGAGGAGGAGAGAGGAGGAGAGAAGAGAGGAGAGGAGGAGAGAAGAGAGGAGAAGAGAGGAGAGGAGAGGAGAGGAGAGGAGGAGAGAAGAGAGGAGAGGAGGAGAGAAGAGAGGAGAGGAGAGGAGAGTAGGGAGAGGGAGAGAGAGAGAGAGAGAGAGTGAGTTAATACTATTTCATTACATAACACTTTACTGGTGTTTATTTAGATTTAATCACTTTGACTGTTCATGTTTATGTATTTATATCACCACACCGCTGCTATACAAACTCGACTAAGTACAATGACACTGAAATGACATCCAGCTCTAAACAACATGTAAACACGAAGATTTTTCTCACCAACATGGAGGTCGCCATGTTAAAAATCTACTGCTACGGCGAGCACAGAAGGACAAACGGTTTTTTCCTTGATGTTTGTGAAATAAACCAGCAGATGGCGCAAACATAACGTGAAATAAAAGTACAATATAAACTTTTTGAGAAATGCAATTTATGTTTGCTTTCAAGTACAGAAGTATTGGCACCCTTCAAAAAAAAAAATACATATTTTATCTTTTGGGTCTAATCATAAGGGACTGTGTATAACCTTATATATATATATATATATATATATATATATATATATATATATATATATATATATATATATAATTTCTTTTCCAATTAAATATACACATCTTCAGTGATATCTATTTTTCACTTATGACTAGTCATACACCACCAAAAACTTGCACTGAACACCTTACCCTCTTACATTAACACTTACCCCCCACATTCACCTTTCTATTCTTTATTTGCCCCAAAGGTCAGTTCTGATGCTTGTGTGTCCTTTGTAAGTGCTTTCATTGGTAGACAGGGGAAGACACGAGCACACTGAGCATGTAATCAGTTATTTCACTACCAGCGTAGTTCTTCTTGTGGTTTGGAGCAGATGGCCTTGTTGCCCTTGGATGTCAGTGAGCCTTGGGCATCAAAAACCCTGGCACAAGTTCATGGTTTATTTCTCCTCAGAACAAATTATAGCAAAGGGTCTTCTCACCTACCCATTTCTCATTCACTACAGGAATGTGTACTGTCTACTGAGGAACGCTTACTGTCTAATATTTCCTATATTTAATGTCTTTGATTATTAGTGTACTATATGAATCCCTGTTATATGTATTTCAGCTATATGTGAATAAGTAATTGCCCCCTAAGCTTAATAGCAGGTTGTGCTAACAACAATCGCTTCTGCAGTCTTTAAATCACTGTGGAGGAGTTTTGGCCCACGTTCATTGCTCTTCATTGTGTCAAATTAGACACATTAGAGGGGTTTTGACGGCCTCCCAGATGTTATAACCACCACAGAATCTCAGTGGGGCTCAAATCAATCAATCAGTCAAGGCCACTCCAAAACCTGAAATCTGCAGCAGTTCATCCCAGTGGTATTCAGTGGTGTTGAGGTCAGGGCTTTTTGCTGCTCACTCCAGATCGGTTCAGTGTATTTTGTAATAACAGTTTGGTAAAGGCTCAGATATGACTGTGATGGTCATGTGACCACAAAACTTTGTCCATATAGAATATGTAAACTATTGTAGACAGCTTTTGCTGTATTCTGCTGGATTATAAAATATCAACCCCCAGGGTCTGTATTTATTGTATTGTGAGAGTGTGATATTGTGAGAATACTGATCAAAGTGGAAACACAGTATTTTTTAGAACTGTAAGTGGGTGTGATGTGTCTGTGTATCCTTTTGACTGTAAGCTTCTGGGACAGAAGAGATTATGTTGTCGTTCTTCTGTTCACTTATGAACTGAATTCCTGATTCTATAACATGCCAGTTAAATTATTATTACCATGAGTAACTAAAGAGAAGTTAACCTCATCATACACAGTATGCAGTCAGGGCAGAGACAGAGACAGAGACAGAGATGCACATGTACAAATACGGACTGGAGAGTGAGAATAGTAATGGAGGTTTGGAGGAGAGTGAAGGGAGGGATATAAGGAGGGAGATTAGATTAGATAGTAATGATTAAATAAAGCATGCAGACGGTTGTGTTGTGTGAGCCTTTGTATGGAGTGCACGTGAGAAGCTCAGAGTAGTGAGATCTGTGGCTGTGTGGATAGTGTTTGTCAGAGGTATAACAATGGTCTCCATCTCTACAACAGTTATCAGATATTAAACATTTTTGGGTATATCAGGAGTTTTCAGGAGTAACTCAGAAGGTATACAGTTAGTGAAATGGGCCTAAATGGTAAATAAATGGTAGGTTACCAGTGTTTGGCAGCAACTGTTGGCACTGATGCTTGCCTACAAAGCCAAAAATGGACCAGATCCCTCTTACCTCAAAGCCCTCATCAGTCCTCACACTGCACCTCGCTCTCTCAGATCTACACTGCTCCACTGGTCCCACCATCTCTCGGGGTAAGAGCGAGGTACACATCAAGGCTCTTCTCTTTTCTGCCACCAAGATGGTGGAATGAACTTCCTCATGATATTTGAACAGCAGAGTCACTGACTGTCTTAAAAATAACAGGCGAAGACCTACAAGTCTGTAACCTATAGAACCAGCGTTAATTTATTCATCAATAAAGACTTAAAAGCATTTTTCTACATCATTCTGGATAAGGGAGTCTGCCAAATTCTGTATATGTAAATGTAACTGCTGTGATTTACAAAGATTATTCAAACACAATGAAATCAAGATAAAAATCAAATAAATCTAGCAATCTTAGCTCATTAACCATCACCTACTGATCTGGTTTGGTTTCTGATGATCTTACATTATAAGGTGTAGGATCTCCATAATTCTGCTGTCATCTGCTATTGGAATTATCTTACTTCCCACTTCCAAAAGTAGTAATCATGAGTAAGTCATGTTCACACGCTTTATTGTAGATTGGACATGAAACATGAATGACATGAAGTTTGTATATATATATATAGTTAGCTAGTTTGCTATTTCCTTTATAAAACATGTATAGAATTTGCTATAGTTGCTGATATACACAAATAAATATGACTAAAACAGCAAGAGCTAACATTACATGCACTACCGTCCACTTTGTTCATTGAAGGCCTTTTCTTTGAATACATGAATTAGAATTTAAAAAAAAACCCCACTGGATTTATTTATTTTATTTCCTCCAAAAAAACATATATTTTTTTTTTCATAGCATCTGTCTTTATGGATGTACAAAAATACTAGAAGTAATTTGTTTTTTTTTTAAGATTATTTAATTCAATTAAAATCAAAAATCTGTCATGTGCATGGGAGAAGAACAAAATGACTAAAGATGAAAAAGCTTAAAATAACTCCAGCTGAAGTAATCAAATCCTCCAGGGTACAGGTACCATCTGCACCCAAAGTACAATTAATTTCTTGATTCATATCCAACCAAGTGTGTGTGACCTCCAGTCTAAAACCAGAATGACATCCCTATGGAAACAAAGAAATGCAAAAGGCTTTGGCAGATCAGAAAAGGAGAAATTAAGACTGCATGTAGGAGCAGAGAATTAAAATTTCTTCTGTTTTTGTTACCTTGTTGTTGATACTGTAGGTCAAGTCACAGAGATGGAATATCAAACTCATGGGGTTTTAGTTCAATTTCACTTCTTTCTCATTACATGCACATGTTGGTGTTGTTGTTCAGAGTATCTTGGAATTAAAGATTTCTACAGTTTACTGCAAGACAGCATTAGCATTTTTATTTAAATTACTAGGATTCACTCCAGAGTTTAGTTTTTTTATTTAAATGAGATTTCATGTGCATTAAATAAAGGCTTTCAGCAGAAAGAAATCCAATATGTTGTATTAACATGTAAAAGACGACGGTTCGGGGTTGAAACTGATATGAGAATGAGAACAATTAAATATATCTCTGTATACAATTGTGTCCTTTTATACCACTAGTTATACATTTAATATTAATCAGACATTTACTTTTGCTAAATGTTGGACATTCATTTGATTCTGTGTTTTTAATACATCTTTTATCCTGCTGCATATAACAAACTCCCCATGTTGCAGGCTAGTGGATATTATTCAAGCAGTTATTTCAGATAGAGATTAGAAAATACGCAAATTAACACCACATTAGTTAAGTTTCCATTCATCCCAAGTAATTATTTTGGGGGGGGGGTAGTGCATTGAAATGTTTACCAAGGTAGCTGGATGGAAAAGCAAGTGATTGATAAAATTTCACACATCTTTTGTTTTTTTCCTTTTACTTCAGTGCATAAATTCTATGTTGATACTTCAAAAGATGTAAACATGGCATTCACACATGCATAAAATTGAGATGATGTTGGTTTCTTCCTCATGTCATTATAACTGTGCTTTAATACTCAACACATTATGGATGGATGGAGGGTTGATTTGCTAAATCTGGCAGTCCTCCCACCATTCTGTGCTTGATGCCGGTTGCCAGCGTGAACAGGTCATTTCTTTTTCAGTTTGAAACCAGTGATCAGTAACAACATGCAATGATTACTGTCAATTACACAGATTTGATTGACGAGAAGTGGGACAAGAGCTGCTTGTAATCAGTTTACCTGTAATTACACTTTTCTACCCCTAGGGGTTTTGGCATAGCTTTGTTCAGGACTGTGTATAAAAAAATATATGTGCAAGAGGAACTTGAATGATAAGATTGTGTAGATGTGTATATGTAAAGCTGTATGTGTGGAGACTTCAGCATTGTGTCAGTGATGCATCCAAACTTTTTTCTCTGCTTGTCTTGATTTAAGGTTTTGACCTTATTCTGTTTAATGTTTACTTAGTTTGTCTGGTCTAGTTTATGCCTGTTTGATGATCTGCTGACCGTTCTCCTTGTTCTCCTTGTTCTCCTTAATCTCCTTGATCTCCTTGATCGTGTTGCTGAGAATTTGCTTTGCACTTTGCTTTGCGTCCGTGTGTCTGCTCCATGACTGTTTGAGATATGATGTGGAAAGAAAGGAAAATATATTAAGACTTCTGTAGTGTGAAATAGTGAAGCAAGGTGAAGTCTGAGGTACTGACACAGCAAAGACATATTTTTATTTCTTTTTATTCCAGAGTATTTTCATGAATTTGAATTTTTATGGAAATATCATGTAGCATCATTTTATATATTTCATGAGATATATTCAATTCAATTCATTTTTATTTGTATAGCACTTATTACAATTGACATTGTCTCAAAGCAGCTTTACAGAACATAAACAAAGAACAAAAAAGTTATTATAAAGAATAATATAAAGATTAATAGAATACAAAAATTCAAGATTAATATTAAACTTATATTTAAATGTGTTTGTATTTATCCCCAATGAGCAAGTCTGAGGTGATTCAGGTGACTGTGGGGAGGAAAAACTCCCTTAGATGGTAAACCTTGAGAGGAACCAGAATCAAAGGGGAACCTCATCCTCATATGGGTGACACCGGAGGGTGTGATTATAAATATACAGTCTGATAAATGTTGTATTGATGAGAAGGTTGTTGTCCTCAAAGATCACATGGAGTTCCCATCTCCTCTTTAGTATTGCAGAGTCTAACTGGAGCTGGAACATCTCTAGATGCCTCAGGATCCTCACAGAAATGCCCTCATCTCAGTGGAGGTCCAAAATCTTCATCATACAGAAGACGATCGGAGCTGGTACAGTTTCAGGATGCCTCGGGATGGTAGAAAGAGAGAAGCAGTGGAGAGGAATTAACATATCTGCTGTACATTATATTAGCAAGCACTAGATGATAATGTGTGTTTGGTCAGATGTACTAGAGCACAATATTATGGGATGTATTATGTGTATGTCTGACTAAAGAGATGAGTTTTTAATCTACATTTAAACTGGGAAAGTTTCTGTTTTTAACAGCAGGCACAATAATAACTCTATGAAAGCTAAATGGGGCAGTGTGTGTGTGTGTGTGTGTGTGTGTGTGTGTGTGTGTGTGTGTGTGTGTGTGTGTGTGTGTGTGTGAGTATGTGTGTGTATGTATGTGTGTGTGTGTGTGTGTGTGTATGTATGCGTGAGTGTATGTGTGTGTGAGTGTGTGTGTATATGTGTGTGTGTGTGAGAGAGAGTATGTGTGTGCATGTGTGTGTGTGTATGTGTGTGTGAGTGTACTGTATGTGTGTGTGTGCATGTATGTTTGTGTGTGTGTGTATGTGTGTATGTTTGTATGTGTGTGTATGTATGTTTGTATGTGTGTGTGTGTGTATGTGTGTGTGTGTATTTGTGTGTATGTGTGTATGTGTGTGTGTGTGTGTGTGTGTGTGTGTGTGTGTGTATGATCCATTTTTTTTTACTTGTGTTAGAAACCACTTACAAAGAGTTTTAGTGTTCTGAGTTCTGAATATATTTAGAAGTTCTGCCCTAGTTCTGAATAGTCAGGTTGCCTTTTAAGGGACTGTCTGCTAAAGACCAGGATTTTCACTTTAAACACATCTTTATTATCTTTATTATAACATGAAGAATAACAACCACTGAAGTGATTAAAGTATTCTTGCCTCTAACAAAGTCCACTTCCAAGTTGGGAAAAATGCAGTCCAGATATTTAGTGAAGTTCAGCTTGACTGCATTCAGATGAAATGTTTGCTAAGGGGAAGGCTGTTAAATGGCCCTAACCAAATGTGTGTAGTCTAAACAACACAGCAGTACGAAAGCATGAAATAATAAGCTGATTATATTGAATTAAAATATTAGATGAGTAAAATTCATGTTTGTAGCTGGATATATTTAAAAGCAGTAACTTTACATAAATGGACAAATATTTATGTATATGAGACTAGATTTCAACATTCATTTGTCTCTTGTCTTTGTGCTGGAATGTAAATGATTTATTTATTTAGAGTTTCTTTTGAATCCCAATAACCATTCAGAAAGTCCTTCAGAATTAAGTGCTACATCTTTTCTCTATATGGGCCGTGAACCACAACTGTGTCCTGTGACACGACAGAGAAATTCAGTGTTGAACTTGGGAACAACAAAACTGTCGCAAATTCCATTTTATTGGAAACTGATTTGTGTTTAAAAAACACAAAGTTTTACTAAGTTTATCTCACAGTTTGTCACATTATAATATAAATCCAGTTCCATCCGCACATTTGAAGCATATTTGTGATGAGCAAGGAGAATAATTTGGACATATTTTCTCATACTGGAATAGAAATCATTAAAAAACTTTGTTTACTCCAAAAAAACTTACCAGATTCATCATCAAACCAAAGAAGTGACTGATGATACTGTCAGAATTTATTAAAATATAAATCTCAGATTTCTAACAAGAAATTCATTCATTCATTCATTCATTCATTTTCTACCGCTTTATCCGAACTACCTCGGGTCACGGGGAGCCTGTGCCTATCTCAGGCGTCATCGGGCATCAAGGCAGGATACACCCTGGACGGAGTGCCAACCCATCGCAGGGCACACACACACTCTCATTCACTCACACAGTCACACACTACGGACAATTTTCCAGAGATGCCAATCAATCTACCATGCATGTCTTTGGACCGGGGGAGGAAACCGGAGTACCCGGAGGAAACCCCCGAGGCACGGGGAGAACATGCAAACTCCACACACACAAGGTGGAGGCGGGAATCGAACCCCCACCCTGGAGGTGTGAGGCGAACGTGCTAACCACTAAGCCACCGTGACCCCCCCTAACAAGAAATATTATTGAAAAATATAACACACTGTTTTAATTAAAGCCCATGCAAACAATCCAAACACTCGACAAGTTTAAAGTCAGCAAACTGATGATGACACACACACGCACACACACACACACACACACACACACACACACACACACACACACACACACACACACACACCTTGTTCTCAGAACTGATTCTACATGACATTCTGGTCCATGACAAAAATGCTGCAGTGGCACTTTCATGTGGTGAATCTCCAGTTGTACCACATCCCAAAAGTCATCTACTGTTGATTCTACTAGTTTTGTAAGCATTTTTATTTCTGGGCACATTTCCATTATGTACAGAGACAAACAATCATTTTGAGTCATCCTCAAAGGAGCACGAGAATAGGGGCAAATGTCCTCACGTTACTATGGATAGAATGACGTCATTGGCTATTTAGGTCTCTAACATGGAGTTCTATGGCTTAGACTCAGGTCCTACTTAAAGAACATGCTGTGACTGGGAGTGTTACATAACACACTCTTGTGTATGTGTGTGTGTGTGTGTGTGTGTGTGTTCTTCCTTTAGGAGATCTTGTGTTTTGTGTCTAATTGGCAGGATTATATTTCTGTTGAGGCTTGAGGAGGACAGAGATGTGTGTGAATGAGCTGTGGCTCTGCTCCAAGCATGCCGCTATGTCTGTGGATGCTAGTGCGCGCCGTGAGAGCCAGCCAAATGCCACAGTATGTGGTGTCGAGCCACCTGAGTGCTGCCAAACGCCTGGCGTGAGGAACGGAGGGCGTGATTATCACCACTGGCTGGTGGCTGATTGGTGAATATTGAAGTTCTGATGCTTCCTTTAGTCTCAATCACTTCATACTACTACAGTCTATCTGCAATCTTTATCTCCATTCTCCAGCTCATTCTTTTTTCTCCAGTCTCTCCTCTGCCATTATTTATCCATCTTTTTATCTAATTGAATTCATTCATGGCTTCTTCTTTCTCTTTCTCAATTTACTGCTCTCTGTCTCTTTTCATTTCTCTCTCCATCTTTCCTTCTCATTCTATGTTGATCTCTCTGTCTCTGTGATGTATTGGTTACTGTTCTCCTTGGTGTAGGGTCCTGAAGTCCTGAAGATAAAAGGCGAAGCAGGGGAGATGAAGCTGAAGATGCATCAATCAGAGTCTGTAGTTTTTTTTTTACTGCCACACAAAGTGACTGTAACAACACACACAGTTAGGCTAAATCCCAAATACCTTCCTGTTCACTAAAGGACTTAACTACATAGGATGATGGAGAACCTCAGATGTAACTACAGACATAAAAACTGTTCAGAATAATGAGGGACAAACGTTGTGTGGAGTAAAACAGAAACATATCTCGATAGACGCTAGATAAGACGCTTGACTTATGTGTGATGCGAACTGAAAAGCAGAAGAGACTTACATCCAGCATCACTGTCTGACAGATTGATGTAATCACAGAAAAATGTATGGTTTAGGCCGTAAATACGTTCTATTAATTAATTCCTTCATATCATCATCCTATTATTCTCTAAGAGATTTTATTTATTTATTTATTTATTTATTTATTTATTTATTTATTTATTTATTTGTTTGTTTGTTTGTTTGTTTGTTTATTTGCGCAAAGCAGACAGCATCTTAATCTTGAGACATTACTTATCTCACAGACTGAACTGTGTGTAATTAACATGACCAAATTCTCGTATATGACTAAATATTTTCTGTAGCAGATTTGAGCTATTGAACAATATTAATTCAATGCAATTCAGTTTTATTTGTTTCACAACAATGGACATTATAACAAAGCAATTTTACTGAAATAGCTGCAGAATATATAGGGATACATTTTTAATGTTTTAACATTTTTAATACATTTTTATGTTTATTATTAGACATGGTGGAGTATCTGACCAAGTTTACAGTTTAAAGGCTTTATTATTATAGATAATAATAGGATTATTATTATCACTCAACTCCAGGATTTCCTTTTTCAAGCCAAAAATGCTTGATTTTGCTGTGGATTTTTGTTGCAAAATTTTTGTTGCAACTTGCTGAGTTTCTTTGTGCTTTTTTGCAGACATCTTCTAAATTGGTGACATTGCAAGCACGTGATTTTAGACTCCTACTGGTCACATATTTAATTACTTTCTATGATAGCTGTACTCATGTAAATCAAAAAAGTGCTTTGGCTGAATGTGTGTTGTCATATGACACAACACCATGTGACACAACATTGTGGAAAATCTGCTGTAATTTTGAAAAATAGCTAATCAGAATATTTCAGAGTTTGTGTTTTTTTTTATTCTGTGTTACTTTCTATCATCGCATAATCATGAAATCCTGGTGGGACTGCTTCTGACCAATCAGAATTTAGACAAAGTTTAAAGTTAAGTTATTATACATCTCTAACCTTTATCCCTAATGATCAAGTCTGTGGTGATGGTGACAAGGAAAAACTCCCTGAGATGAGATGAAGCAGAAACCTTGAGAGGCTCAGTAGGGAACCAGACTCAGTAGGGAACCTCATCCTCATTTAGGACAGAACACATCTGCTGCAAACTATTATGTGGTGATAGAATCAGTGGGAAGAGCTGAGAGATAATGAGTTACATTGCTATAAGAGACTGATGAACATGAGGTGGTGTGTACAGAGCTGCAGGTGGTGACAGTAGTGGTCACGGTCATATTAGGGACGGGGCCCATGATCCTGCCCTGCTCTCAGGAAGTGACGCGTTTCTCTGGCCATCTGTCTACACACTAATCCCTGCAGTGCTTTCACATATTACTGCCTGGCTTATCGCCCTGGCAACAAGCCTTCAATCCTTACTCTGTGTTAGAATCATGTGACTGGGGGACGAGGGGCGGGGTTAGATATGGAAATGGGAAGAAGCATGTGCACACGCACACACACACACACACACACACACACACACACACACACACACACACACACACACACACACAGACACACACACCATTCACCATTTACCATTCTGATAACAGCAGATGATTGCAGAAGACAAACAGATAAGAAAACAGTGTGTCTCATTTCCAAGCCCAGGGTTGCCATGTATGTTTTTTAATCCGTACATTAACATCACTTGGGAATCATTTCAGGATATTTTTTCATGATTAATTAAAAGATTATCCACTGACTGGATAAACCATAGATGTTAGATAATGGATTTTTTTATTTCAACATTTCTTAAAAGTAGCAGGATTCAGTCAAAGCACAAAATAATAGGGATCTTTGTTTTTGTATACTTTTTTGTAATCTTATAAATATTCATACTCAGGTACAATTAATGAATGTGAACAATACGTATATTTTAGGTTGGTAATAATCAGATAATTACTGAGAATTACTGTAAAATGTACAGATCTGACTGGTCAGAAGGTGGTCATTTAAAGAACCTTTCACACATACAGCATCAAAGCTACATGACTTCCAGGTACATGAGGGACAGCATCTGTTGGTGAATAGATGTGTTTGTGTCCAGTGATGAGACAAAGTTCAGAGACATTAAACTTCATGTAAATATGGAGTGAAGATCGTAGAGCGACGTGATCTGTGGTAAAGATCCTATGATGCCTTCTATCATATAATGTACGTGTACGTCGATGTATTTTATACAAACAAAAAATCTCCATCCAGAATCTTTCACTTAAACAGAAAAGTTTCTTTATTAGAGTTTTCACTTCAACATGAGCTCTTTTGACTGAGTAATGAAACCAGACAGGAAATACAGGACGTCCACACATAGGGCAGAGGCAGGAATCAAACCCCAACCCTAATGATACTGACCACTATTACTCTTCTTTAATTCAAATAAATTGCAGTTATTGGAATAATTATTTGGTGTAAGCAGAATAAAATCTCACTCTCATACTCACACACACACACACACACACACACACACACACACACACACACATGAATGTATCATGTGTGGAGAATTTGTGTATATGGGTATTCTTTGTGAGTTTTGTGTGTATATATTCATTCTCATCTGTGGTGTTCAGACACAAGTCTTCACTGTTACTCTTGTCTTGTAACACCAAAAATTCCTGTTGGGATTAATAAAATACTTTACTCAGCTCTTTACTTTTTATTGTGGTTATATTTTATAGAAGAACTGGCAACCCGACACTCTTCTAAACTACTTTGTGTTTAACATCATTAGATATTCATTAAATTAATTAATTGAATACTTTATTAAAATAAAGTCCGATGTCAAGTAAATGTTATGCTGAAGTTTTGCTATTTGATCTTACTTTAACACACACACACACACACACACACACACAGATAGCATTTCCTTTAACATTCAAGGTGTTTAATTCACTCATTATGTACAGTACACGAGTCAGAAACATACATAACTTCATTCAGATATAAAATATCTGTGATCCAAACAACAGATTTTTATTTTCTTCTAAAAATTAGAAACAAGTTACACTGAAGAAATTCTGAAGAAATCCTAGCTAAGGCTATTGAGGAGAAGTTGTGGACGCTACGATCCTCTAGAAAGAAGAAAGCCTTTTTTTAGACTCAGTGTGTGTCAGATGGCTCAGCAAACCTGAATGTTTTCAACGTGTGAATTGTGTGAAGTGTAAAGCGCAGCTGCGTCTGTATTAACAAGTACAGCGGGCTGCCACTTTTACAGCTGTTTGTGACAATTTCATTTCTTGGCTAAAGATAGAAGTGTTTTTTTTGTGGCAGCTTTAGACGGTGAAGTGAAAGCTAGTGAGTATTGTGGACATGTTTGTATGAAGATGTTATTCCAACCCAAAGCTAAAAAATTAACTTGATATTTAAAACTCCAGTGCACATTTTACACAAACCCAAACCCCTATTTATGAATACATATTAATGTCACGACATAACGGTCTCGGTTTCAGACTACCCTTAATGTGCACAATCACCAATAAATCCTGGTTCCAGTATGAAGCCGTAGTGTTTTTAGCACAGATTGTATTTCTTCCTGAAACATGGTGTTAATGATGCTGAAATGCCAGTGCAATAAGTTGCATACAAAAACACCAGCTTTTTCTTTATATGGCTTTAGGGAAAAAGTCAAAATCTTGGATTCTTAAATTCTATCTGTCTCAATATCCTTTAAATGCTCTTGCAGGACCAGTTGGAGTCTTGTGTTGCCAGTGTGGCTAAATGCGACAGCAAAGAAAGCTTTGTTCAGCGTTTTCTCCCTGCCTCGTCTGACCCACCCTCAGGCCCGAGAGCTTCATAAATACATTGCAGTAAAGGTGACTTTTAGGTTCTTTCTCTCATTCATGGTCAGGGTCAGGGGCAGATCCAGGGCCTATAGTGGAAATGAAGGACACTAGGATTGAATACACCCTGAATGAGATGGTCCTTCTCATGATACCAGGAACACATTAACATGCACAATTTCATGCACTTTCATTTAAGGCGATTTACAGTAGGCAACCTACTTCCTGGTATGACATCCAACACCCAGTATAACATCCAACCTGCTACATATTTCCACTATAAGAATTGAGTCCTTCATGACTCTGCACATGAATGAGAATTTAGTGGAAACCAGAGAATCAGCAGAACTTACAGACTATACAGAGAGGAACATCAGGATCAACTGCACCATGCTCACTGCGGAGGAAATGGCTTTTATATTTCTTTATATTATCATAAGAAGAAGAAATCTTTATTTGTCACATATACATTAGAACACAGGAAAATACTTTTTTCACATGTCCCATCTTAGGAAGTTGGGGTCAGAGCACAGGATATGGTACAGCACCCCTGGAGCAGAGCTGGTTTAGGGCCTCGTTCAAGAGCTCAGCCGTGGCAGATTGGTGGTGCTATGTCGCCTTGAACTAATCTATTAAAGGATCAAGACTTGATAGAATCTAGGAATCCAAGTTTTAAAGAATGTTAGCACTTATCGTGGTGTGATCGGCTTCATTTCTTAATTAATGTAGTGATTTCAATTGTTTAGTGATCTTGCTGTTATTTAGCCCTCGTAAAAAAGTATGAATTGGCCTTAATGATATGTCTTTATTAAGTTTGCTACTGTATCATTGAATATGTTTCTAGACCAATGCTCAACAACAATGTTAGAAGTATAGCATTCTGAGATACACACGGAATGCTGTTCAAGTGCCCTATCATTTAAAAAACGGCTTGTTGGGAGGAAGTGATGGAATATTACATTGCTACCCTGGTTACTATAAAGTACCCTGATTTTGAGTGTCGCTCTCTCCATGCCCACCACTTTTTCAGACTGGTAAATGCACAGAAAAGTCAGTTTTCACCAGGTTTCATGGATTAAAAACTTGTTTTAGATCTGCTGAAGAGGACAGATCTGTACTAACAGAACCCAGCACCAGACCAGCAAATGTAAACTCCAAGGAAATCTGTGTGATTGAATATTTTTTACTGGAATGAGAGGCTACATGCTGGATTGTGTGGGTTGTAATTGGAGCACAGAGAGAGAACATTAGTACATCATCATGTCCTTTTTAAAGGGATCAATACGCGGCAGTATAAGATTGTAGACTTCGCATTGTATGTGCTGCGCTTTGTATGCGCCTATAAAACACCGGTGTTTAAACAGTCATATTCAACATCACTGTCCCTTGGCATGGCTGAAAATAAAAATTCATATTTTTTTGTTTGTCTTTGAATGCATTAATACGTGATGCACAACATAGAGATTACAGGTTTTAAAATTGGCCAAAAAAAAAGAAAAAATAAACAATGTGGGTACAATATAATTGGGTACAATCCCAAATGGCTTTTTACTAAGATACATTTGAGTATTAAATGTAGAAAAAGTAAAAA
This sequence comes from Tachysurus vachellii, assembly GCF_030014155.1. Lineage (NCBI taxonomy): Eukaryota > Metazoa > Chordata > Actinopteri > Siluriformes > Bagridae > Tachysurus > Tachysurus vachellii. Next base: position 18,307,484 of record NC_083460.1, read on the forward strand.
CGATGGACCTCTCGAAGTGTCAGATTACAAAAAAAAAAGAACATACCTGAGACATTTTTGCATGTGCAGCAGACATGCTGGTCCACTCAATTCTCTGAACGCTTCATCGACATTATGACCTTCCGTAATAGTAGAAAACATCCTCGCTTCAAAAGCAAAGGACCGACCAGTGGCAGTGATTAAGGTTTATAGTGTCGATCGAACGCTCAGGCTACAAACACATCAATTATGTCTCCAAAACAACATAAAAACAAATCCTATAAAACACTGTGGCAGTGAGGGGCTATAGACATGATAATATGATAAGACAAAATGTCCAATAATCTTCCCAGAAAAAAATGAAAAAATGAAAAAAGAAAGAAAACAGTTTAATAGACAGAACATACATTGATTTTCTTTTTGTTCAAATGATAATATTGCACTTTGTGCATAATTAGTTGTCCAGATTGAGCTTCCTTCATTTTAATTGGTTTACTTTGCCTAACTAACAGAGCAAAAAAGTCTGTTTTCTTTCTTATAAAATAAATTACAAAAGAAGTCGATTCCAGCCACATTCCTTAAAGCATGCATGTATCCAAGCCTATAAATATCATTTATAACCCCAGTTCAAGAATGAAGTTGCATATTACAGTACTTTGGTGAGGGATATATATGTATATAGATAGATATAAATAAATATATTTCCACTCCTCAGGCATATTAACCTCTTTTCTTAATGCAAATGCCCCAAAGCTCTTAACATCACTCCACTTTACAGTACTGAGGTGTTCCCCAAAGGTCTTCAGCATGCCTCCAGACAGTGGAGGTGTATTTCTGCTCTCTACCAGCTTCCAGGACAGATGACTACATGTTTGTGTACCAGTGTTTAATAAGAGTCTGTTTTTTTTATAAGAGTCTGTTTTTTCTTTTATGTTTTTTTATATAGAAATTCTAATAATGCTTCAGGTTACAGGATGAGGCTGACATCCCTTTTAACTATGTATTTGATTTCCACTTCTAGAAGTCGTAGGTCAGTGGTTTTACAAGTACTATAATCTCTAAAGGTCCATTTGCATAAAATTCCTTACTTACTTAAAGCGCAGATAAGAAAGTAACTGTCACATTATGAAACCTTTGCTTCATCTTACGTTTATGGCTAAAAATAATTTGAAATGAAAGTTTTGTAGTGACTCTTTAAAGCTGTTCTTTTCTTTAAACGCTCTTCTTTTCACTGTTGACTTTTGTTTAAATTGTTAATCAGACCATTGAAACTAAACGAAATGTGAAAATCATCCACGTTTTGACCCTGACATCGTTAGCCAAAGCCACTTATGTAAAAATAATGTACATCATTGCATGTGATTGGATTCACAGAAGTCGAGCTGCTAAAGATTAGAAAACCTTTTTTTAAATCGTTTTGTTTTTCGTTTGTTCGAACATTAATCATGTTACACGATATGATGAACCTGTTCTAGATACTTAAATGTACATACATAGATGTATGAAGCCGCAATCAGAAAAGATTCAGAATCTTGTGGCATACTTTAATCTCATACACTATCTTGTCCTTGTATTATATTATTCTGCATTAACAGACAAGACAAGCATCCAGACTCCTTTTTAATGGCACCTTGTTGGGAGTGAAGTTTTTTCTAAATGCCTTAATTTGCTTATTTAAAGTCTAAATAGCACTTAGCACTCTAAATAAGACTTTACATAAAATGTATTTACTTAACTTTAATCCTGACCTATAATAGGAGGTACTCTACTATGTTGGCATCTTTAGACCTCATCTGCACTAGCATAAGATTTCCAACTAATCACCAAAGCACTGGATAAGAGCGACTGCCAACGTGTTAAAAAGATCTTTGTCTGGCTTAGGCCATATTTTCAGAAGCTCAGAGGGAGAGAGAGCAGAGATCCAGACCATCTGGTGGTTCCTGAAGACCAGATTAGGAAAACACCTCAAAAATGAAAGTACAAAGAACATCAATACAAATCAATTCAAAAGTAACGTATTTGCATAAACTCTGTTTTTCTTTTTGTATTTAAAACACTCATAAAGGTAGTAGAAGAAGAGACCGAGGAGAGGAATTGGCTTTAATCACAACCGGCTGAAGAAAAGCTCACTTAGGGAAGCAGCTGGTGAGACTTTAATGTTTCTCTCATAATAGCCCAATTACTGGGTGGTTGGTTGCTCATGGCTCGTCTGGCTGTAAGTGTAACGTCCTTCAATTAGAAGCATGAAGGAACGAGAGAGAACCATAAAGTCAATAAGGTGCTCAGAATAGGTAGTAAGGTTAGTTTTCCAGCTTTCTCTCATCTGTTCCTCTAATAAAGTCAGAGCTTTAAATAATTTGTCTGTTTCTTTCAGTGTCATTTAACAGTAAAGAAGGCAAAAGCACTTGGTTTTCCAGCGAATACTAACGTGAGTCAAATTCACCTTATATCTCTCATCATACAAAAAAACACCATGTTTCCTTTTTGTTGTATTGATTCTCAACAAATGTTGGTTTAACTGCTGCAGTAGAAACAGGAACATCTGAACTAATAATGTTTAAATATTGTCAATAAACCCGTTCTGACTTTTTAATCCCATTTATTTCTGTATTTTAATTAAAGTGGGTCGACCTTCTAGTGGCTGCAGATCACGAGCTGAAACAACTCACAAGCTGAGTTATGGCTAGATTGCAGCTTTTGTTGCTCCAAACCTAAACAGATTTTTTTCAAAGAGGCTTGTGTGTGTGACAAAAAAGAAAAAGAACATGTGACTGTCTCTCGCTCTTTTTTTCCTCTGACTTTCTCCTGGCAGTTTTCCGCCAGTCTGTGGTTTGTCTCCACGCCTACGCTAGTGCTCACTATCTGTGGAGTCCATGATCAAGCACTTAAACTCCAGTGTTGATAATATAGACCAAAGTGTCTCATTGAAATGTTAGCTCTGAGTGTGTGTGTGTGTGTGTGTGTGTGTGTGTGTGTGTGTGTGTTTGCTGCATGAATATAGGACACCTTATACCTTGTTTTAATACCTTGGATTACCAATGGCTCAGACACACACACACACACAAAGACACAAAATTTTCTCAGCTCTAAGTAAGGACACTAAAACATGGAGTGATCTTGAGTGTTGTCATTCCATTCCATCTTTATCTCCACTAAAGGCTAAGGAGTCTCTTTAGAGCAGTCGAGCTTGTGCGTGTCATTTCGTATAGACGTAACCCTCAAGGCTGCTTCTGTGTCCTCTACGCTCTTGTCTCTTTGGCTAGTGAACTAAACGAAATCTCACTGAAAGAGCATTATCAGCAGACCCCTTCCCAGAGTGAGTTTCTCTCTCTCTCTCTCTCTCTCTCTCTCTCTCTCTCTCTCTCTCTTTCTGTATTTCTCTCAGCCGCTCTCTCCCCCGTCTCTCTGATAAACAAGGTGCAACCTGTACATGCATGATTCCTCCCTTTCTTTTCTTCTAAAAGGCATGCAATTCAAAACACGCCACAGACGGACAAAAGCTAATCGCCAAATAAGAAAAGCTCCCTCACAACAAAACAAACACATTTCTTCTGCACAACAGAGTGTGCGTCATAAACATGCCTTTTTCAACGTCATGCCTTTACAACATCTCTCTTTTTTCTTAGAAACGATGTACTGTATCAGAAAGAAAAAAATCCAAATAATTCACTAAGAGTGATTTGTATATAGGAAATCTCTGAATAACGTCATGATGATGAGCTTCATCTTATCTCGTGATAAAGTGAAATCATTCTACATTTATAATAATTTGGTAACTAAATATCGAATTATATATTTATATTTATATATAGCTGAAAAGTCATTTAAAATCATGGCACTAAATAGTATCATAAAGTATAATGTTAAAAGCATTTTTACTCCTTTCTTTGTGCACATTTCTCTTCTCGTTCTTTTTTTTCTGATATGTTATGTAGGGAGGACAGACTGAGACAGAGAGAGGACATCCCGGGGGCAGAACACTGTGATATAAAGGTGCCATGATGAAGTTTACATGAAGTAGACTGGGAGAGAAGAAAAGGAGTGAAGAAGCAAAAATCTGCTAAATATCTGTTTAGACACCTCCATTGTTTTCTTTAGCACGACTCACTGACAAAACCGGGCATAAACAGTCATTTTCTTCTATGACTATGATCCATCGCAGGAACAACGCTCTCCTGCTATCTCAAGCAATTCATTATTATTTTTTTCTACAAACTAAGAGGAGTAGATTTAAGGTGATCCAAGACATTGTCGTTCCTGTACATGGAAGTCTGTCACCTTCCCCTGACGGCTCTTCCGCTCTTCTGTCCTCTCCCAGACCTCGTATTTATTCTTGAGACTCTCCAGAAACAGAATCTCTCTTTCTCATGCAATATCACAACACTATATAACATATGGGAATGGAGTGGTTGGTTGGTGGAAATGGGGTGTGGTTTGGTAAGGCTACTCCCTATCCCTTACTATCAAATATTAAACCTCTGACTCTGTTTGAAAGATCAAACGTAGGCTGATTCGCTGGACTGGGTCCTGCCCATGTTGGGAGGCTGTGACAGATGTGCCATGTCCTTCTTCCGGATCTCACAGATAGACTTGCGTCGTGCCTGGACACCCCGGATGGCCGTCTTGATCTTCCTCCAGCCGAGGTGGTTGAGCTCGGCCAGGTTGAGCACCACGCAGATGCCGCTCACGGCGAACATAAACACCAGGAAGACTGTCTTCTCGGTGGGGCGCGAAACATAGCACTCCACTTCTTTTAGACATGGATAGCGATCACACTCAAAAATGGCTGGTACGCTGAAGCCATACAAGAAGTACTGTCCTGCGAGGAAGCCGATCTCTAAGGCATTACGGAACACCACCTGGATGACGTAGAAACGAGAAATTCCTTCTTGCCGACGTACTTTGGAGCTCTTGCTGTGGGTGATACCACGTGCTACATTAGGGATCTCTTTGACCTCTAGGCAGTCAGGCTCATCTTTACCACCGCTGCTGTCTGGGTGCTGCACCAAGATGCCGTTGACATTGCGTACTTTGCGAGTGCTTTCTCGGGTGTAGTCCTTTTCCATGATTGGGTAGAGGAAGGAATAGCGGCGATCGCGCTGTTTCGCCGACTGGTGCACAGAGTAGGTGATGAAGCACAGACTCGGCGTGCACACCAGGATGATCTGAAACACCCAGTAGCGAATGTGCGAGATGGGGAAGGCCTTGTCGTAGCAGGCCTGATTGCACCCGGGCTGAAGGGTGTTACACAGGAACATTGTCTGCTCGTCCTCGTATACCGTCTCACCCACGATGGCTACAATGAGGATCCGGAAGATCACGACCACCGTCAGTAGAATCCTGTAGAAGAAAAAAAACGAACGGGTGGGAAAAACATATTAGAAAAGCATATGAAAGCAAAATAAAGGCTTCCGCTGACGTAAATCTTTTCACTCACATGTTAATTAGCCATATTTGTGCTATGCAAATGAGTCTTTTTGCCGCTCATGCTTTTCATGGCCGTTTCTGCTCGTTCAATGAAGTAGCCTATTTAGAAAGTGAGGGCTGACGTAGCCACGCACTCAGCCACTAATTATAGCAGCGCCTTCCGTGCCATTAAACCCTGTTTATACGGGTAACCTTCATCAGCGAATTTCAGAGCAGATGTTTCGTTTCATTTACGCATGATTGCGGACAGTTCTGTTCTTTCTCTCTATAACAGTGTGTATGTAGCACACCTTGATAAGTGCATAACTATCTCTGTTTAATGTGTATAAGAAGTGTTAGCATGTATACTTTTATATATCAGAAGTATGATAATGCCAATGTTTATAACTCGGTATCCACCCAGTCTATGTACATTACATACCCGTGCCACAAATGAAGCATGCTGATACAAAACAAAGCAAAAATGATCTTTTTCTATTTATACTATATATATTGCATTATTCAGGTGCAGCTGGTATGAATGAGCTAGCAGGTATCTACAATGGAAGCCTTTCCAGAACTAAGCACAACAGCACCATCAATGGCCATAAAAAATAAAAATAAAAATACACAGAATGGTATGACGTAGCAACACAAGAGCTGCTTTGTTTCTTTCTAGCTCAGACTGTTGATCCATCCTGTCCAAATAACAAGCTTTTCCCCCTTATTTATCCTTTTTGTCCTTTTTATCAGAGGCCAAAAAAGGAATTTGCACCAGTTTCGTGATGTTCATATCCAGCATTGAATGTCTTTGTCTCACTCCACAGTGGTGCTTAATGCTTCATACTGTATGAAAGTAGACACTTTGACTTTAGGAATTTGTAGGTTTTCTTCAGTATTTCTATACAGAAATATTTTCATAGAAACAGATTCAAATATTTTCACACAAATTCAAAGTAATGGTGGAATTAAACCCATTTCTGCTCTCTGAGTGCATAAGCTTCTAAAATGCAAAGGTGTTTATCATCACCCAGTAAATTTCTGTGTAAATTTATTCCTACAGACATAAACACATCTCACACCGACAGTCCTGACTCACTTTATATCAGACTTGTGATGATAAAATAATTCACTTGTTTATGCGGATTGAAAATCCGTTTTTATCAGCACACCGGATCACCAGTGCAAGGGGAAAAGCTTGTTATACTGGACAACCAGTGTACTGATAAAAATATTAAAGTGCTTTTGGAGGAGAAACTGTTAAAAATGATTTTAACATGTTTGATATTTGGAGGAATCACAGCATGAAGCCAGTTGGGCTTTAATGTCTTCTTGATGTCTTTTTGATGTGATCCACATTATTGTTATGAAGCCATCAATGAAACCTGGTGAAATAAAACATTACATTGTTCAATCCTAAGAACTTCATTGTTCAAGCTATATATAAATAGTATTTTTTTAGATAAATGTAATATCATGATCATCCATCACTGTACAATATAAAATGTACAAGTTCTTTTACTTTCTTTACTGTATGTAGAGATCTGGTTGTTAAAAACGGGAGCCAGCTGCCCTTTCGCCGTATGTGTGAAGGTGTTAAATAAATATGCAATTCATTTGGACAGAACTCTTGCTTTATAATCCAATTCATAATGGATTTGCATTCCAGCTGTGTGGTCAAAGAGGACAAGGAATAATCTGCACTAAATCACACACAGTTACACAGCGATGTCCAGCTTTAGGGGGTTTGTGTGTGGGGGACAATCACTTCCTGAAATCTGGATTCTGGCCAAATTCAAAACAGCTTCTTGCTGGTAGACACTTAAGAAATGAGACTTATAATTCTGTACACAGTTATAAACACAAACAAGGGGGAAATTGTGAAAGCAAGAATGAAAGGTCATTTATAAGGTATTTCTAAGGTATTTATGCAGGAATGGGAGTGCGCACACACACACACACACACACACACAAACACACACACACATGCGCACAAGGGAGATTAAATAAAACAAAATCTCATCAAAAAATGAATTATATAATATGTCCACAAGCAAACATTTAATCTGAACTGGAGCCAGTAGAGAGATTCTTGCAGTTATTTTAATGCCATCCAGTAGCTTTAGATTATCCATTGTTCCAACCCCCACCTACTCTTATCTTTTCATGAGCGTCTCTTTCCCCCTTTATATCAAGCATGTGATCATTTTTAGCATTTACATTTACATGGTCAGTGAAAAAAGGAGTCATGATGAAAAGTCAGTGTGTGCTGTTAGATTTCAAGAATTATTTCTACACAACCATTTGGCTTTTTATATTTTTTACTAAAAATTCACTGACAGTAAAGAAGTTAGAAAGTGATGACACATAAATCAATCATTCTACAGAAAGTGCTTTTTGGTGTTAAATTGCTGCAGAAGTTTTGCATGCTGTTGCAGTATATTGCTGAAAATCTGTCGACTGACATCATGATTTATTTTATTCACTGATGGAGACTGTAGTGTGTGCAGGAGAAAGAGAGTAATGATGCTAGTCACCCTGTAGCTACTTCCTCAGGAGAAAAGAGGCGATAGGAGTGCAGGAGAGAGGGAGACTGGGGTGGGTGGGGGGTGGATAAGGGATTTACCCACAACTCCATACTCTTTTACACCCATCTCTCTGCGCCTGTTGCCACGGCAACAGCACAGGGCAGAAAGAGAGCAGGAGAACAAGAGAGGGAGGTCGGCATGAGCCGAAGCAGTTACTGTATGAGATAACGACTGGCTACTGAAGGACCTGCTGCTTTTTCACCCACCAGCTGCCTGAAATGGTGGTAGATGAGAATTTGCACACCTGATATTGACTTATTTATATCCATTGGTGCCTAATATGAAAGCACTCAGGCTTTAAGACAATCACTGGCACCCCTTTTTGTGCAGCCACCCATGAAATTAAATTCTGTTCAGTGTAATTACATGCCATGTCTCAAAGGCAATGGGTTACTAAATAGAAAAGGATAAGACAAAAAAAATGTACACAATTCATATATGTTAAAAGAGGAGGTTACGACACTAATAGGGTTTCATTTACTGTCTGATAAAGTTGCAGTCTGGGATGTTCATGGTCAAGCTGTAGGTGCCATGTCAGCATTGGGATTTTCTTTCTATATTCCATTGAATTAGCTTTGTATGGCGGTCATCGGGTAAAAAAAGTCATGAACATAAGAATGTATGTAGAAAATGCAAGAACAAAAATCAAGAAAACAGCAATGGAACAAGTACTGATCAAAAACACACCAGCAAATAAAAGATTTCCTGTAATTATGGAGAGGAAATGTTCTTTGGTCTGATTAACCGTCTTCCTTTAGGCAGGTTCCTTATGGTTCATGTTAATGTTGTGAAACTTTATCATCAGTAGATTTATTTATTCTCATTTGTCTCTATGAAATATTCTGCAGCTCTTGAATTTTCCTCTCAAACAGATTTAGACCCGATAAACAACATTTTCTCATTTTTTACGGTGTTTTTGATTTTGTTCTGTGTTTTCTCACAGTTCAATGGTCTAGAGTTTAATCTCAAACTTGGGTTTTTACTGCAATTGAAATCACAAGGAAACTCTTATTTGAAATGATGTTGCAGTTGTGACTATGAATGAGTTTTGATTCATTAGATTAGAGCATCGTGAAGAAGAGTCTGTGGCTCCGTCCTCAGCTCAGGTTTCCATCTGTGTGAAGATTCACATGTACATGTACACACTGTGAGATTCCTCTGGGTTTACCAGGTTCCTGCCAGCTGCTAACTACATACTGTACCAGTAGGTAGATTAGACTGATGACCTGGTGTATATTTGATGCGTCCCTCCTGGGGAAAGGTTCTGTATCCACCAGGACCAGTAACAAATGAATACTACTGATGACTGATCAGAATCATTTCTTCTCTTTTCTCTTTTCATTTGTTTTTGATCTGTTGTTGTTTCTATTTAGGATACAGATGCTGTAATTAAATGTACCCCTGAATATTTCTTCCTAGTATGTGATACTTTTCAATCTTAAATCAGCTCTTAAATGCTCAAAACACAGTTGTTTGGCTGCACCGTTGGCTTTCTAAATCAGATTCTAAATTTTTTTCCAGTACATTTTTGTCAGTGAAGGATATGAAGCAAACCTCGGTGTCCCTGTTGTTCATCTGCTTGAATAATTGACTTTTATGCCTTCATAGTGTTCACAGATTCCCAGCCCCTGGCACTGAACCCTTTTGTCGTTGTTTTTCAGATGTGACTTTGGAACAAGCTCCAGGACAGTGGAAGGTTCATCGTAATCCAGATTAATCCACCTCAAATCTGACATGCTGGTCTAAGAGCCGTGCAATAACAATTACATCCACAAACATTAATGTACTTAACCACCTTTATTAAGAATAAAGACATAAAATGTTATTACAGTTATAAAATGTACCCTATTGTGTGTGTGTGTGTGTGTGTGTCTGTGTGTGTGTGTGTGTGTGTGTGAGTGTGTGTGTGAATTGTTTTTTAGTGTTTATAACTATATTCTGTAATATCAGTTCATAATCCTAATTTTTGGTGTCACCCAGAAAAAGTTATTTTTTGAGTCTCACCACATTTCTTCTTCTATCTCTTTAGGTCTGTTTATACATTTGTGTATAATTGCTCTGTGTCCATGTCTATTGTTAAACGTTTCAGTTTAATTCCATGTGCCTAAAGTGTGCATTAATCATCTGTATACAGTGAAATACTTCAGCTACCGTTGTACTCTCCTTAACACAAAATATGAGCAAACTGTTAACATTGAATACAGATAAAAGACCAGATTATTAACATGCGCTGAGTGAAAATAATAAAGAATTGTTAACAATGTATGCAATCAAAAAGTGACATAAAGGGAGACAAGTACACAAAACAAGGACTCATTTCTATTCATTAATTCTAAGCAAATAAAAAATTAAACATTGTAAACATTGTAGTTCACATTATATGGGAGATGTTCCAGAAATAGCACAAGGACAGTGTGATATTAAGTCTGATATCAGTTCTAACCATTAGTCTGATGTAAATGATACTATAGAAATAAATCTGAACTGATTTTGGCTTTAACTGTAATCTGTAATGAGTGAGAAGAACACTGTATTATGTGTTTGTGTGAATATTGGAATGTAAATGTGTGTGTGTGTGTGTGTGTGTGTGTGTGTGTGTGTGTGTGTGTGTGTGTGATATTGATACACAGATACACACTTGCTTGTACACAGTGAATTGTGTTGGCACAATTGTTTAATGCCTTGTAAATGTGTGTGTATGTGCTAGTTTATGGAAACTGAGGAATCTCCTAATATAGGACTTTCTCCTACTACATTAAATATAGCTGCTCTCTCTCTCTCTCTCTCTCTCTCTCTCTCTCTCTCTCTCTCTCTCTCTCTCTCTCTCTCTCTCTCTCTCTCTCTCTCTGTATGTGTGTGTAGGGCTGACCATCTGGCTGTTAAAGTGTTGTGTATCTCTGTGCATATGAATCACTCGTGAGAGGTCATGTTGGTGGTGTTGAACGTCTGTGTGTGAGTTTGTGTTTGTTTTCTGCTTGTGCCTTCCAAAGGAGGCGATCATCTGTGTATGACAATGCAGCATGCGTGCACACACACACACACACACACACACACACACACACACACACACTGATGTTTTTTGTTTAAACATAACAAAATCATTATAAATTTGTTATAAAGAGAATAATAGTTTAGTCTTTGAGAGTTAATAGTCTGTTTAATCCACTAGCTTTCACACATTTTCACTCTTTGGCTTATGTTTACAGCTCCAGTGACAGCCTATAACTCTGAACACACACACATGCACACACACACACTCACACGCGCACACACACACTATGTAGTGCCTAATGGTGTTGGACAACTAATCAGAAGGTTGTGACTTCCACCAAGCTGCCACCACTGTTCCCCTGAGGAAGGCCCTTAACCTCAATCACTCAGTTGTATAAAAAATAAGATGTAAGTGTCTCTGGATAATTGCGTCTGCCAAATTCAGAAGGTTAAAGTTTTTATTCCTCTTGTTTGACAGCAATTTGCTAAATGATTCTTCTGATATTTTTTTAATCACTTTATAGTTACATTAAATGTTGTTTCTTGAGTCTCATTATGATGTGGCATTTTATGAGCTATTTACCAGAAATTTAACAAGAATGCATCTTATGTACACTGTGAATATAAGAATTTTAATAAAATATATATATTTTTGCACAGTTATGCTCCAAAACAATTTCTTCAAGATGAAGAAATGCTGAGTGACTTTACTGAGCTCATGTCCTCTCTCTGCTCGTTCTACAATCACATTTAGAAGAGAGCTTGCTGTGGAATTATTTTAAACTCTTAACAACATAAGTGCAATTAAAATGCTGACTGAACTCCCAGGTGAGAGATGGATAAACAAGCGATTAGCTGCAAAATAAACTTCTTTAGCATTGGTGTGCCTTATTTCATTGATTTTTTTGAAACCCTCAATAATTCTGAATGTTTTCTCTTGGCTTCAACACGGGTTTCACCTGTAAAGACTACAATTTTTTTAAAAAGTTAAACCTACATACATGGCACTTTTACCCATTCCATCCCATTTATAACTTCACTTTATTGTGACATTTAATCCTAAAAATTCAAAAATCATATTTTTTATTGTAATGATGTCTTGTCTTTTATCATGCTTGAAATTCTTTCATTAATTATATATTAATGTACATATAAGTGTCTTATTCTTTTACCTGAACATGTTCACAGGTTCTAAGAAATATTTGGAATATTTGGTCCAAGTCACATCTTCATAAATCATGGGGAAATATAATAATAAGCCATTTTAGTTCTATATTTTTCTCTTTTTTTTTTTTCAAATTATTTAGTAATATTAATGTAAAGTTTTTTTTTCTTTGTAATTCTCTGTTACCTGAATTATGAATACACAGAAAATAAAGGTTCATTCATTCATTCATTTTCTACCGCTTATCCGAACTACCTCGGGTCACGGGGAGCCTGTGCCTATCTCAGGCGTCATTGGGCATCAAGGCAGGATACACCCTGGACGGAGTGCCAACCCATCGCAGGGCACACACACACTCTCATTCACTCATGCAATCACACACTACGGACAATTTTCCAGAGATGCCAAAGTTTGTGTTTTTTATTCCAAAAATATCCCCCAACCCTTTTACTTATTAAACCATTGTGAACGAAAGGACAACTGAAAGAAACTAGAACATTGTGCGATGGTTTAACACATTTTTAAATGTATAAATGGATGATTTCTTAGATTTAGTTTACAATAATTTTCCAATGTTAGAAAGGTGGATAAAGCCACAGGTTCTGTTATTTTTATATAAAGAAGACGTTCTGTTGTAGGTTTTTTTGTTGTATTTCTAGAGCAGTTTTAACATTGATGCCTTTGACCTCTGTGCAGAGATCTCAACTTAGATGATCCTGTAAGCAGTGAAGGGTGAAACAGAGTAAGACAGATGTACTGTAAAGGGAAAGAAAAGATAGTAAAAGGAGCACGAGCAGATAAAGTGCACGAGCAGATAAATACATGTACTCATGAGATTATAACTGAAAAACAATATATAATAAGATTCATGAAAGACTAATCATCTGACTGGATGGATGAATGGATGGATGGATGGATGAATGGCTCAATAGAAGCATAAATTCCTTTTTGTTTTTTATGATTCTGGAAACCTACTGTGATTGCTGTTTATATTCTTATGAATGTCAGCCAAGTTGGAGCCAAATTCACCGCTAGTATGCAGTAGTAGTAGTTTTTAGTGGTAGTTTTCTATTGCAGCTTAACATGCGCAAACATTCTTATAACAGCTTGTCAATCTAGGAGCACTTCGATACAAACACTGAGGTTCCAAAAATGAACTGGATATCAGTTTACACAGAGGTCTTAGTTAATTACCAAATTAACCAATCAGTCCCTCAAGGAGAAATTAATGCAAAATCAATTAAACTGTGATATTTTGAGGAATTTTAAAATTTTAAAACAGATTTTCTGCAGATTTGGGCCAAGACATAATTTGTGACATCACAACATGCATTCAGTCAAAGCCCTGTTTGATTCATGTACATTTAAAATGAAAACAGATCTCAGAGAAAGTTATTACATGGTAGAAAAGCTGCAGTGTGTTTAGCATTTCTGGCTACAACAATCACAAAACTCCTCAAAAACCTGAAGGAACCGATCAGTTCACGGCTTCCACAAGGATCCAACAGCCATATACTTTACAAAACAACTATTATTTGTATCTAAATAAACATTTTAATTATTAATACTGCAACAGTCAGGTAGCATCGCTAATCACATGGCATTCGCTTTAATACATTAACCCTAACCCTAGGATTTTTTGATTGTCTATGCTGTATGACTGTGAATACTAATATAATATTCAGATTAAATAGATAATGTGTTCAAATTGGTTAAAAATATATAGATAAGAATAGGAGAAAACACTATTCTGTTTTATAATCAGAAAGGTTTGCAGAAAGGTTTGGTTTTATTTGGCTGAGACTTGCGATGTGCATTGATTTAAACCATGCCCACTTTTTGGTTTTTAATCCAAATACACATACAAATATTTGGTCCCTGATGCACCAGAGGCAGGATCCTGTGCTCTTATCACCACAGCACAGGTTTGAGTCCTGGGCAGGGAACCAACACAGACACTGAGGGGTTAATTCTCGATGCCCGGTCCCAAGCCCACATAAAATGAGTTGCATCAGTATCCATTGTAAAACCTGTGCAAAATCAAACATGTGGATCAGATGGTCCTCTGTGGTGACCCTGAACAGGAAGCAGCTGAAAGCAGAAGAAGGACAGACGGGAATGTTTGGAGCACTAAACAGATACAGGTACACTCACACTGTGATGGTACTACTTTCATTGTAGATTCAACAGTAACGTATTAATTTTATGCATTGCAGATTTATGGAAAAGATTTATTCAGCTCCCTGCTAGCTGACATCTCACAGACTCCAATCCCCAAGAGACACAGTGAACTGCTAGGAAATGTACTGTATGTTGGAGAATAAAATGGTTCTATTGATCTCTTACTGCCTGATGCACTGACCCCAATCAGGTAAAGAAGAAAAGAAATTCTGACATGAGTGTTCCATCCTGTTGTCTGAAAAACGGCACAAATGCTTTTTAGAAAATGGCCTCTTTAGAGGATCATCAGTGCTTTAAGATTAGCTATTCATTACAGACAGGTTAGCATTGTTTGAAAGACTTGGATCTCATCTGCAGTGACTAATGGATATATTAATCTTCCTTTAAATAAACATTAAACCTTGAAGGCTGATCTCCATTTTAGGTTCCAGAAAAAGACCTACTGCTAGACTCCATTACAGAAAAAACAAATCCATTTACATATTTAAAAAAGAGAAACTGTCCTTTTAAGTTCTAAGCTGCCATGAGCTGTATCTGCTTTTTCAAGAAATATAAAACCACATCCTCTTTGTGTGATCCCTTGTTCCTGTCATTAAATTTCAGAATGGAAACGAGGGTGTAAATGAAAAAAAAAAAAGCTTTTCTAGTTGTAAATTAATCCTCACACAGTTGTATTTATATCATTTACCAATTGATATTTTAAGCTTGCTCTTCTGCGCTTCTGCTCTTCTGTCCCTAAAATGGCAAAAACTAGGTTGAATTTATGCTTTCCAGAGAAAATCTCTCTCTCTCTCTCTCTCTCTCTCTCTCTCTCTCTCTCTCTCACTCTCTCTCTCACTCTCTCTCTCTCTCTCTCTCTCTCTCTCTCTCTCTCTCTCTCTCTCTCTCTCTCTCTCTCTCTCTCTCTCTCTCTCTCACTCTCTCTCTCACTCTCTCTCTCCCCCATCTCTCTCTCTCTCTCTCTCTCTCTCTCTCTCTCTCTCTCTCTCTCACTCTCTCTCTCTCCCCATCTCTCTCTCTCTCTCTCTCTCCCTCTCTCTCTCTCTCACACACACACTCTCTCTCTCTCTCACTCTCTCTCTCTCTCTCTCTCTCTCTCTCTCTCTCTCTCTCTCTCTCTGTTTTTTTAGGAAGCTGACTAGATTCAGCCTTGAATTCCCTATTATAGACATAAACCTTCTTCAGAATTCATCCTGAACCAAAAGGACTGTTATAAATCTCACCACACAGACTAATCCTATGTCATGAGAAACAGTATTTATGAATAATAAAGAATTTTAAAGGTATGTCATCCACTAGATTCACAAACGGAAATGTCACCTGAAAGATCAGTTTGTAAATAAACCCGGTTTAAAAGCCCACAAAAAACCCTGCTAGATATAAAATGAATTAAGCGAGACGCTATAAAAAGACGCATTGCTAATTATAGTTGCAGGATCGTAATCACGACTGTGCTGGTGCTAGTGATCACAGGAAGCTGATTGCTTGCACTGAAGTACAACTGAACGGTTGTGTGTGTAGAATAATGAATGAGAGATGAGTGAAGTGGAATCATTCTTAACCCAGAAGTGTGTCCTGTGCAACGGTTTGAGCTTCCTGTGCAAATCAGTGTCATGATCACAACAAGAGTGTATTTAAAGGACAAAATGAGGCAATGTAAAAGATGGATGTGGAACAGATGAGCTTATGTTTCAATAAGCAATGAGAGGTCGAAGCATGCACAATTTGTTTTATTGTTATGTTCCTCAAGTTAACGGAGTAGCGTCGGACATCAGTATTAATAGCATTATGTATTGAAGGATCAAAAGTCCATATTTATATTGCTATATAGTACAAGTAGAGAATTTGTAGAACATGATACAAAATGGCCATGACTTCAGCACAAGTGTATTACATGGTTAAGGACACCAACTTCCTTCTGTTTATTTGTGTTTGGACGAATTTCATCAGTCATTTTAAAGATTTAAACAAAATCCCTTTGTTTTTGAAAATGAAGTAAATGAGAAAATTGAATGTTAAAGTAAACAAATAATGGAAAATTCACATAAAAAACTAAATGTAAAAATCACATGTAGACATTAATTATTAGCAAAGAATTACATTAAAAAATAATGAAGGTTAAAAAGTGCTTCTGAAAAGAAAATAATCATTTGGAGAAAAAAATATTAGATCTAAAAAGCATCATGTGGTTACATTTTTTACATATATATTAGGTTGCATTCACATTTTGTACCTGAAGATTTCACTTTTATCCTGTTAACCACTCTGAGTGATGAGAATTCTTACAGCTGTAATGTTTTTTAGCACGGTGCCTTGGAGGTAGTGTTTGCGTTCGATACTAAGTGCACTTAAGATGTCATTTTATTCATTCTGATTGTTTTCGGAATAATTTACCAACATCTTTATTGTATATTCAGGTCTCATTTTCACTCTCATTCTGCCTGTACATTACTCGTATAAATGACTAGCTAGTCAAATCGCTATTCTCTATTATCTGTTAGCAAGTGTGTGCTTGACAACCATATTTTCCCAGTTGCTTAGCAACAGTGTTCTCATGACTTTAATTATTTGAAAGACAAGTGATTTTTCCAATGTCGAAAGCCCAAATTCAGTTCTAGTTCAGTTGAACCTTTGACACAACGATATAGACACTGGCACAAATTTCACGCAGTTGACTAATGAATGTAAAATCTTTTGAATTAAAAACAGTGTGCAACAGCATACAGATAAACCACATCTGTATTAGGAGTGTGTTGTTGCTTAGTAACCATATCCCTATGCTGTATGATTGATGAATATTATAGAATTAGAAGCCAAAGGAAATTGTATGTCAGTGAGATAATGATTGGCTCGAACGATTCCTGAACGATCAATCCTAAATCTTAGATCCTACATCAAGCATGTGGTCCAAAATGACTTCAGTTACCCTTTCTCACTATAGTTCCGAACGGTAATTACTTCCTGTTTATTGTGTTGAAATATATACCCTGCTTTTATCTTGTTATATACAACCACATAAATGTCTTTAATTGTGTAAAGAAACATACTGGAGAAAAATAAAATACGTAGCAGAGATCACTGGTACATACACTCAGCTAGCTTTGCTGTGAGCCGAATATGTCGCATGGGAATCGAACCTAAATACATTTTAAACCAAGGTTCTGTGCATGAATTGTATAGTGGACTGTTTAACTTCTACCATTTACATTGAAACTAAAACATAAAAACTAAGAGAACAGTCCCTACACAGCAACAGCATAGAAACTTCAAGCAAGACAAGTGACAAATTGCTGCTTATTAGTTTGTATGTATGCTATAGAAGGTCATTGATATTTAGCTTCGGATTAATATGAGGCGCTCACAGTATTCTGTTCCCATGCAATTTAGACTTTCAGTGACAAGAAATGGAAAAATAACTGACAGTATGCAAGAACTTGATTATGCATCCATTCATCCATCCATCCATCCATCCATCCATCTATATCCTGTACCATTCCTCCTACACAAGATCGCAGGGATCCTGGAGCATATCCTAGGGCTCAAGTGCGGGACACTTATAACGGTGTCAGTCCAACACAGAACAAACTACAGACAATTTACAGATGCTAATCAGCCTACAGTGTATGTCTTTGGATGGGAAGAATATCCATAGGAATGCACTGGAGGAATGTACAAGAATCAAACCACTGACACTGGACATGCAAAGCAAGTGTATTCTCTAAGCCACAATGTTCTCCAAAGTGCAGAATAGCAGAAAACACAGAATATTATTATTGTTAATAATGTCTAAAAATAGAAATAATAGTTTTTATGTTTTAATTTTACACTTTATTATGGTTTATTGTGGTTGCTAGCTACTTTCATATGTCCGCTTTCATGGATTTTTTAACCAGATTTACATTTTTTAAATCTTATTTTTTTAAATAATTTTATAAATATCTGACATTTATGCTCTATAACAAGGATATTAATAACTTTAGATATTTAGATGAAGGAATTAAAATAAACTCAATGTAGAATGTGTTCTTTGTAATAGATGTCACCTGAGGTCTTCATGTATTTGACACTATTTAAACATTGAGTTAGCAATGGTGTGTGTGTGTGTGTGTGTGTGTGTGTGTGTGTGTGTGTGTGCTCCCCTCATCCTATAGGATTAACACAAAGCCCCACCAGCATATGATAACCCAGCACGTCGCTCTTTCTGCTGTAAGCCACTTTAATGGACCAGAGTCTACAGTAGAAATGCACAGTGTATGTGAGCTGTTTTATTTCATCGCCATTTTAGATGTTGATTCACTGGACATACAGTAGGTCATAGGTGAGACTGCACTGGGGCTCTTACCTAAGCTGAGTATTGGAAATCCATGTGTTCAACCATTAAGTAAATTCTCACAATGTAAAATTGATTAATTTTATAGATGCAATATTCACTAAGTCTAGATTTTTCCTCACTGCTTTTGTAAATTCAATTTCCTTCCTGAGTTGAATGGAGCAAAAGGTTCAAATGGGATGAAATGATCTCTCTCATGATTCTGACACATTCCTCACACCAGGAAGCAAATGGTTTTAGTGCAAACACAAAGAGGTCTTCTTACCTCCCAATCATAGTGGAGTGCTGTTGAACGGCAGCCTCTAGGAGGCGTTCGAGGATGGTCCATTCCCCCATGGCTGGTTACCGGAGGCATCCACTAAATACTACGTACTGCCTCGACGCTCCTCAGACCTCCTCAGGATCCACGAGGCTTGTTCTCTCCTTCTCCCTGTGTCTCTGAGAGTTGAGCAGCAACAGGAGGAAGTGAAGAGTAGAGTAGAAGAGACCTACTATGAGGTCTTCTTGAAGGAGAGCTTCTGAAATCCCATGATGAGAGTCTATGTGATGAAAGCGTGAGCCGAATCTTCACTTCACTTCACTTCACTTCACGCTGACCCTGGATGCCCCTGCACTTCAGACTCGCCCTCACTCAAGCCTTACGCTAAAACACACTCGTCCTTTCTTTCATCTCTTATAATCCATTAGTAGGCATCACGCAATCTCCGTCAGTCACGATGCCTCACATGAACACACGGCAAGTATTAGTTGCTCCACATTTATCTTCTTTCCTGTCTTTAGATGTGTCTATCCAGCTCTGGAAATTTCACTGCTACATCTGCGTCTTTAGATCTTTCTCCCATCCTTCCATCTCTTTTTCTTTTTCAGCCCTTCATTCTTTTTATCCTTTCTCTCTCTACTGCTCCCTCTGACCCTTCTGTCACTACGAGTCTCTCCTCCAGTGCTCTCAAGGCTTCTGCTTTCCTCTCTCTACCCCTCCTTCTTGTGTTCTCCGCTTGCTTTGGCACTGTCACAGTGAGTGAGCGTGGCTTTCCTCTCTCTCCCTCCCTCTATCCCTACTTCCCTCCCTCCCTCCTCTTGCCTAGCTTGCTCTCTCTCTCTCTCTCTCTCTCTCTCTCTCTCTCTCTCTCTCTCTCTCTCTCTCTCTCTCTCTCTCTTGCTTTTAAATATGTTCAGACTGTTCATGTGATAAGCTTCGATTCCCGGGAAACATCTCTACTGCTGTCATTTTCATAGCACTTCTTTCACCTGTTTCCTCCTTCATCACTCTTTTGTTCTCTATCACAAGGTTTGCACGTGTGTCCAGGAGATTAGTGAGAGGAATCACTGCTCTACACCTTCCTCAATCTCTTTTTGTTTATCCACCCCTCCCACTTTCTCTCGCTACCTCTCGCTTCTCTCATCCGAATGCCACCCAAAGCATTCCGTCCCTCCTTTCATCATCAGACGCTGCTTTCACTTCTACATGCCTTTCCTTTGACAGGGATGTGTGGAATGGAAAGAAAGGATGTGCTTACAGCTTAAATGGCAGATCATTTCCTCTAAAATATTTTGGTATTTAGGAATCTGTTATGACAGTAATAAGAGTATTTGGCTTCAGATTTACACCCTTCCCAGTAAATGAGAACAAAACAGAAAACCCGTTTATACAAAACTTTAAAAACAGTGTAAAAATGTGAGTCTGGAAATGCAGCATCCTGCAAATAAACAGTTCAAAAAAAGAACCTGTGCTTTCATGAATTATTCATTCAAAGGTATTTGAAGATAACGCTCTGTATCTGCTTCCTTTGTTAGGGAAACATTTGTAGTTGTGCATTACCATGGAAACACAATCTTTTGTAAAATGTAAATAACTGCATTTATCTTTGTAATGCTTTGTTTCATTGTTAGAAAACTGGAATTCTCTACAATATCGTGTTTTTTTTTTTTTTTATGAAGCACAGCATCTCTAAAGGGGATTTATACAATCAAAGAAACAGAAACCAGGTGTTTGCACCATAATGCAGTGCAATAGTGTGTTTTGGTGAAAATAAGTTCAAAATGCATTACTTGTTTACTTAATAGAATGTATAAAATAATTACTCCATTATATATATATATATATATATATATATATATATATATATATATATATATATATATATATATATATATATATATATATATATATAAAACCAACACATATATTGTTAAGAAAAATTTACATTAAATGAAATTCAGCCTGCAAAATAATGCTGTCACCACCATGCTTCAGTGTGGCTCTGGACCTGTTATGACTATAAAGGATATGACTGTCCTTCTGCTTCCACTCTGCCCAGAGTTTCACATCTTTTTCCCTCAACATTGTTGTCTGTTGTTTGTTGCTGGAAGAAATATTTTTAAAGGCATTTGGGAGCTGAAATTGACCTAAATGCAGCCAACCATATTAAATGTTTGTGGGCATTTCATTTAACTTCATATCATATCAAGCAAAAGATAAATGTGCACGGTAGTGGAGATGTTTCCAACCACTCATCACAAGTGTAGCAGAAGAAGGTGATTAGTATGTACAGGAATTTGTTTGCTATGTTTAGTGTTGAGTCTCTGGGATCTGTCTATAATATCATACAGAGCTGGCACAACAGTCCTGATGTTAATAGAAAGATGCATTCAAGACACTGCGTTCGACTCTCTCTCTCTCTCTCTCTCTCTCTCTCTGTGTGTCTCTCCCTATCTCTCTCACTGTCTCTCCCCCTCTCTCTCTCTCTCTCTCTCTCTCTCTCTCTCTCTCTCTCTCTCTCTCTCTCTCTCTCTCTCTCTCTCTGTGTGTCTCTCCCTATCTCTCTCACTGTCTCTCCCCCTCTCTCTCTCTCTCTCTCTCTCTCTCTCTCTCTCTCTCTCTCTCTCTCTCTCTCTCTCTCTCTCACACTGTCTCTCTCTCTCTCTCTCTCTCTCTCTCTCTCTCTCTCTCTCTCACTGTCTCTCTCTCTCTCTCTCTCTCTCTCTCTCTCTCTCTCTCTCTCTCTCTCTCTCTCACTGTCTCTCTCTCTCTCTCTCTCTCTCTCTCTCTCTGTCTCTCTCTCACTGTCTCTCCCTCTCTCTCTGTCTCTCTCTCTCTCTCTCTCTCTCACTCACTGTCTCTCTCTCTCTCTCTCTCTCTCTCTCTCTCTCTCTCTCTCTCTCTCTCTCTCTCTCTCTCTCACTGTCTCTCCCTCTCTCTCTCTCTCTCTCTCTCTCTCTCTCTCTCTCTCTCTCTCTCATGCCTTAAGCTGGCTTTAGCACTAGCCAAAAGGAGCCAGAGGCTCATGGAATGCAGTTTGTGTACATTACATGACTCTGTTTATTATCCATTAGGACACCAGTGCAGTTGTAGTGGGTCCTGAGCGGACAGGAAACAGTCTCACAGATGCTCTTGGTTTCAGTAATGAACGCTGTGAGATGAGCATTAGATGAGATCATTAAAAGGACAATATTATGCTGGACACACATTGTGACTTGGAGTGAGATTAAATAGCTTAAATCACTAGAGAAAGGATATATGGCATTTAAACTGCCTCTCCAAGTGATTATCTATTGTCACTGAATGTATGAGTGGTGAATGATTTGAGTGATGGATGGCCTAATGAGAGGCTAAAATGTAATATACACCAATATCTCGGACAATGAAGGTTGAGCAATGGAATATATCGAGGGTGTTCATTAATAACACAATAAAAATGAAGATGAAACACATTACAACCATTAGTGGTGCTGATACACTTAATTTCACAAAAATCCACAAATGAGATCATTGTTAACGCCCTGATGTTAGTTAGATTTCAGCTTTAATCAGACGCTGGATCAGTGGTTAGTATGTTTCCACCCCCAGCATTAGGGGTTCAAATCCCACCTCCGTTCTGCATGTGTTGAGTTTACCCTGTATTTTATAATAAACAAATAAACAACAGCAAGGTCACAGCAAGGTTTTCAAGCCATGTAGTTTATGTGGAATGTCTACGATCCAAAATCATTTAATATTTTAACGAATGAGTGCATTAATATAAACCAGCTGGAATTCAGAAATCAGCATCTCATGTCCAATCAAGACCAATGTGTAATTTGTGACTGTATTCATCTCAAATCCAGGGCAGATATAAAGGGACACAGATTAACAGTCTGGATTGGGATGTCCTGCATGGAACAAGACACAAGGGGACACTCTTTAGGTGAAAGATTATGCCCCCGCCTCTACTGATCTGCCCACGATTACATGATAATCAGCTTTTCCTATGCTCACTGTCAGCAGAGAGAAAGGGCAGGAGCACTCACACACTCACACAGCAGCAAGGGTAATTAAAGCTTAGGCTAATGGCCTGGAATCAATTACCAAACGCCCTTCACTTCATAAAACTCCCGTCCTGCTGGGTGGCATTAGCTTCTTAAGCCTGAGTGAAAGGCGTGCAAACACACACACACACACACACACACACACAAAGTTAAAGAAATATTGACAGCTTATTAAAAACCTATTAAAAAAAACAGCAGTTTGTATTTAGGAACTTTACACCAGTTTGTAATGTTGTCTCTCTTTCTGTCTAAGTGCATTGAGACTCAGCTTTCCAGATACCGTTGTAGTAGAGAATGAAATAAATTGCACTGATCAGATGATTTGTGTGATTAGTACTTGTGAAGTTAATCAACTAATCAGTACTGTACATCAGTACATCATAATATGTTCACACTTCCTTTTATATTTAAAGTTGTTTGGCAGATGCATGTACGATCCCAACGTACCACAATCCCGCTAGAATCACCATGCACTTTATCAGGAATGCATAAAAGCATGCAGACGCAGGTCAAAAGCTTAATGCTAAGTTAATATTCATGTGGAGAAAAAGTGATCTCAGGGACTTGAGTTGGTGCCAAATGGGCTGGTTGGAGTTCTTCAGTAATTCTGATCATACACAACATCCTGGGATTTTCATACACAAGACAATCTAGAGTTTACACAGAATAGTGCACAAAAAACCCAGTTGAATAAGTGTCAGATGCCAAAAGACATCAACCAGACTGGTTTGAGTTGATGGCTTCATTAAGACAAATAACCTCTCGTTACATCAGTGATGAGCAGAAAAGCATCTCAGAACACATAACACATGTAACCTTGAGAAGACCTTGAAAATGAACAGAAAACCACATCCAGTTCCAGTTCTGGTCAGTACCTGTGAGGTACGGTACATATGCATTAAATACAATGAGTGAGTTCAGCGTTTTAATGTGAAAGATTAAAATAAAGTCTTCATTTTGTTAGTAGAATTATTTTATTTAGTAATTCAATTTCTCATAAAGGATGATAATTGATGATTTTAAAGAGCACACTGTAATTGTCTCTTCATTATTAGTCTGAATAATGAACCATGTCATTGTGAAAAATGAGAGGAATTTGTCATTAATGAGAACTGAAGGAGAAAGAAAGATTTGTTTATTAAACCACAATTAATTCAGTCAAGTGCCGCTTCAAATCTGTAAATAATTCCATTCTCATGAGAGACAGAGACTTAAATATGAATCTTTTGGTGTGGCAGGTTGATGATTGAGGTGTAAACATGCAGTATGGTGCTGGATTAGGAACCACAACCTTGGAAGAAGAAGAATTTTAACTCATGTTTTTTAACTTCATACAGTGGGAATTATTTTCAGAACTATAAAAGATGCAGAAATGGAAAATTACTAACTTTTTGGCCAGTTTTCCACCTTCTCTTTGTGCTCATTATTATAATCTCCATCCATTTAGTTATCTAAACCAGTGGTACTGCATGCATGTCTTGGGACTGGGAGGTCTGGTGGCAACAGGCTTAGAAGATCACACCAGGCTTTTCTATCCCCAGCCACAACCTGCAGCATCTCCTGTGGGGTCCACAGATGTTATAATTTGTGATCTCTCCAGCAGGTACTGGGTCTGCTCTGGGGATTCTGTCCGGTGGGCCGTGCCTGATACGGCTCTAGTGGGAGCCAACACCGTGTCATCCACCGTAAAAGACTCTTCTTCTTTTTCAAATACTATTCTGATGCTCTACTGTATTCCTGAGCTCTTTAAGGTATCATGTAGAGTAAGCCCAGCTGAGAAGCCTGATTTCCACGTCCTTATTCTTTCAGTCATGGCTCTTGACAAGTCAACAGAGATGTTCTCCTTCACCACCACAGACTGCAACATCAACTGAAACACTGCTGCTTCTGACCTGATATTTCCTTATCTTGATCTGTTCTCTTCAAATCTCTCAGCAATAAGGACTAAACTGTACTTTTTCATACCACTGGCTGCAGTAAACTCCAGGGTATATATTTGTACTTTTTTTTTTTTTACATCATAATTATGAAAGTAGGGCACCTTTAAAAAGACTGAACCAACAAACAGCAGCTCGTGACCAAAGATTTTGGTGGCACAGGACCAGGATGACTAGCAATGACAAAGCAGTCTAATAGACTCAGAAGGTTATTACACCTGCTTTGGTTATAATGAAGTGAAATTAAGAGTAACTACTTAATAAACAGTGTTCAGTCTACCAGCTTGTTCTGACTGGGTTTAAACCTGTTTGTCCAATATAGTGTGTGCTTTCTGTCATGGCTCATTTCCACCCCAAATACGGTTTATCTCACAAAGCAAACAAAAACCTGTGACAGATTTCTTCTTTTACTCACTTTGTGTGATGTAAGAAAGTCTTTTTATCAGTCTGATTTTCTGTTATAGTGCAAGAGAATGATGGGAGTCTGTCCCAGTGACTATTAGAGAATCGGACACAGTTAACTGAACATAGTTAACATAGTCATCCGTTTCTATCCTGTAATTGCTAGTTAGCCCTCAGGTACCTGCATGTGCTTATTTGTTTTAGGGTGACTTGGTATCATTCTGTGCTACAGATGAAAAACATACTTTAGCTAATTCTGACATGTTGTGTTTCTAACATTAGTGTGAAAATCATAAACTCTGATGACACTAACTGTTCTGTTTGCTTTTTCTGTTTTCACAAAACATTGATGGGGCAGTTACGGGGCAGTATGATTCCTCCCCAATGGGTATCAATTAGCACTTATTTCAGTTCACATTTTGACCACTAGGTGCAATAATTACTCTGTGGTGCTAAATGGCATGGAGAGTGTACGTGGAT
This sequence comes from Tachysurus vachellii, assembly GCF_030014155.1. Classification (NCBI taxonomy): domain Eukaryota; kingdom Metazoa; phylum Chordata; class Actinopteri; order Siluriformes; family Bagridae; genus Tachysurus; species Tachysurus vachellii. The sequence continues at coordinate 18,333,248 of NC_083460.1, forward strand.
GCTGTGGCTTTGACCTGCCCCTATGGAGCCACTACTGCTCTGGACTTTGGGTTCGTTTGCTCCTAAGGACCAGTCGTGTACACTTCATTTGTAGTTAAGGAAGTTTAGTACCTATTATTCTGACAGTACTGAAGCTCACGCACCCCTTCACCATAACATGACCTTCATGCCTGAAAGGTCCAATGAAATTACATGTAAATGCAGTTCATGCAACACAGATTTTCTGAAGTGGTCAGAAATCGAAGGTTAGCAGTTTTCGGAATTTACATAATCATGGAGTTTGAAATTGTAAAGAGGTTCAGCATCAGCACCTTCATGCCTTTGTCTGCCTAATAACTTTTTAATGGAGCTCCATCAAATTTATTTGAAACAGAAAAAAAATCTTCTGAACAAGTTTTATATGATCGTATTAACATATTAATCCAAGTCCAAAATCATTCAACTCAAATGCTTCAGTCCACAGATTCTCAGTATAATGTGTTTAAAGTGAAGATCGTTTGTGTAATGAGATGAATTATTGTGTGAAAACTTCCAAAAAATGACTCAAGGGCACAAACTTTGATGTAGAGCATTAAGTATTACTTTATTATCCGTATTAATCCATGTGATGGACTTTGAGTCTGACGTATTGTTGAGAAAATCTGCAGCTTCCACTGAAAAAGTCTGTTTCCACAGTTGGTGCATGAGGACATGGAATTTGTCAAAAAGCAGAAATTAGAAATTGAGATATTCCTTTAAAGCACAGAACCACATCAGTCTTCACAAACATTCTGTGAAACCAGGAGGAATGAGAGCTCATCACTGATCAGCTCATGCTGAAGGTCGTCTCATCACACTTAGATTTAGGTTTAGATGATCTGGAGTAACAGCATGGAGCATCATGACTGGATGACTGACAGCACAAACAGCAGAAAGGAACCGGGTTTGCAGTCACTGGATTTCTCTGAAAGCTCGTTTCTCTACATACTTCACCTTGTGTTTCCTCCTGAACCTGCAAGAAATAAAGAAAATAATGTAAAAGCACTGAACCACACAACGGTGAAGCAGAAAACTTTACATTAAACACTATACTGAAGCCTGATGGGAGTTTAGTGCTTAGGGCTGGATGTAGAACTCATGTACAACACTTTATAACTGAGTACAATGTTCACGCTGCTCAATAATATCACTAGACACTTGTTTTTATTGCCATGTTAACAGAGAAAAACCATTTTCCACATCTCAGCTTGTTAGCAAGTTGAGGTCAGAGCACAGGCTCAGCCATGACACAGGCCATTGGAGCAGAGGGTTAAGGGCCTTGCTCAGGGGCCCAGTGGTGGTTGTGCTGGGACTTGAATCCCTGACCTTCAGATCAGTAACCCAGTGCTGAAGCCCCACTGCCCCTAATTTAGTAGTGAAGGTACAACATCTCCCACTATGGAACTGTGCATCCTGTAGTGGAGTGTAGAGGTGTAGCACAAGTATTTCACTGGATAAAGATGCTTAAACAACTCTATGCACATGATCCACTTGAAGCTTATAAAATAAATACAACAGATCCAAGTTGTCAATTTCCTGTTTTCTTTTTCCTGCTAAAAATCTCATCTTACAAGTGATTTGATTTGTTAAACGCAACTCTGCTTCTCTCATGTTTGGTGACATCAGACTGTGCATTTTAGAAATATCTTCATCTATCTGTGATATTTTCTGACTTCTGGACCAGCCGTTAGCACTAATGCCCATGTTTGAGAAGCAATAAAGACTCTTACTTGGCCCTTTCTCTAGGTTCGATCAGGTTCCTCTTCTGTAAGCTCTTAAAGCGATCTTTTAATACGCTGCCCTCTGGCTGCAGAACAAAGAAGCACATCGTTATTAGTGGGACAGAAACAGGAGCTGTGTGTAAACTTGTGCACGTCTCAGCGGCTACACGAACCTTCAGCGTGCGGAGAGAGCCGGCGAGTTCGTCACTTAACTGCACCTCAAGATCAGGATCCTGGAACCTGTAGAACACAAAACACACATCTGAACTTTAGCTCTGTTCTGTTTCAGACCAAACTGTCTGTAAAACCCTCAAAGAGCCACAGAGTTGAATAATCTTTAAAAAAAAATCTTAAAAAAAAAAAAAAAAAAAAAAAAAAAAAATATTATTTTGTAATTGCCGACCTTCTGTGTGTGTTAACCCTAGTTCTGTCTTATGGCTCCTCTACAACCAAACAGACTGCTAACGTTAAGCAATAACATGTTAAATATTAAGGACACAAAGCAGCTATAAATAAAGTCACACTAACTTCAGCTTGCCCAGACGGCGTGGCAGTGATTTCTGTTCCTCCTGTTTTGCTTTCCTCTTTGTCTGTCTCATCCTGGTCCTCAGCTCCCTGTGCTTCAGGTCTGCACCAATGGAGCGCAGCTGGAACAGCTGTTGTCGACTCTGGAGCTTCTTCTTGTCCACTGCCTTCTTCAGCTCCTGTTACATAGATGAAGAGAAGAAGCAGGATTCAGGGCAGGATGGTAAATAGAAAGCTCTTTAAATGGTCGTCTTTTCCTCTTTCAATACCTTTATTCTCTCTGCTTTCTCCCTCTTTCTTTGTCTCTCTGTCTTTTTCTCCGGCTGTGCTGTCGGCCCGACGGCCGCATCTTTGGAATCCTCCGTCGTTTGCGCGATTTCTTTCGTTTCTTCCCCTTCGTCTTCCTCGATTAACCCTTCGACCTGCTCTTTAAAGGTGCTCTCCTGCGTGCACAAACACAATATTACTTCTAAAAATACTAAGCATCCCATATCCTTAACCATGTCACAGTTATAGACATTAAGATGTTTTCTCCTCATTCTGATGACTGATGTGAACTTTAAATGCTCCTGACAGTTTTGCCTCATAGCTAGAACATCTCTCAGGAGCCGTGCGGTTCTAGAACACCGATCACACCTTCTGACCAATCAGATACACGCATTTTATAACCGCGTGCTTGAAAAGGAAAAACAAACAGCAGGTTGTTTCCTGGTGATCAGTGATGGTGAACATTTGTACCTCAGTAGCGATGTCCATCCTATTTATTGCCAGCCGCTTTTCCAGCTTCTCTTCAGCCTTCACCTTTTTCACCTCAGCCTCATGAGCCTCCAGCAGCAGCGTCTAAAGCAGCACAACACACACTTTAATAGCAGAATGATGCACAAAAATTCTGACACCTGCAATACTGCTGCTGAAACATCCTGATCTGATCACACAACTGTCTATAGACGTACACACATCTGTCTGTCAACATCCATCTATGGAGATCTGTGGCCTCAATACACAAAATAAAGTGGACTTGTGCCCTGTGCAGCTTTGTGAACAATTTTCCAGCTTTTGCTTCAAGTACAAATCTAAGCTTTATCCAGCATTTGCTCTTTGTAGGAAAGAAGAATAGGAAAGATTAAAAGTAAAAAAAAAGGTAATAAATCTGGCTTCTTAAAGTCAAAGTGATAAAGAATGCTGTTGGGAAAACAATTTGGATCAAAACTCAATATTCTGGTTATATATCTCAGGGCTGCGAGGGTTGTTGATGGGTTTCTCAAATCGTCACACAAATATATACACAAACGCACAACATCAGCTTGTGTACCTGGTGAGAAAGAAAATCAGGATTGTACGAGCCTCCAGGGGCAATGACTTCAATAGCAGGCAGGATGGAGGGCTTCACATTCAGCTTCTCTGGTCTCTGGAGGGAGGGGGGGGATTCAAGAGTTACTAATACATACAGAAGCCACTATTGTCTAATCATGTGTTTCTGTTCCTAACACCCATGTGGTTGGTTGGAGAGATGATTTGTTGCTGTGGTGTGTACAGTGCTGTGGTGCGTACAGTTTCTCACCTTAACCAGCTTCTTCTTGGTCTGCTCCAGGTAGTATGGATCTGCAGTGTCAGGGTCTGTAAGACAGGAGAGAGAAGTGTAGAGCTGAAGGACACCGAGTGTATGATGACACACTGCTTACTGTAAAGAGCAACATATCAGCATCATGGCTACAGATGGGACTTGGACCTGCTCTAATACTGTAATATAAATGTCCTGACATTATAATAGCTATAAACAGTCTTCCTTACTGCTCTTCATTAATCATATCTTTCTTTATTAAATGATTTCTGAGCACTGATCGACTCACTGCCTGCACTCCACAGATCGTAGAAGCTCCTCGCTGGATCTTTGGGGTGTTTAGGTTTCTCTTTAACGCGGCTTTCTGAGGTCTTGCGTAGCTGCAGGAGCTTCTCTCTGCGTGGCAGCACACCCATGGCAGCCAGTTTCTCGGCCCTCTCGGCCACGCGGCGCAGCTTCTTGGCATTGGGACACTGATACGCCAAGATACTGGGACAGATACAAGACAGAAGCAGCACAACATGAACCAGTGGAGACAAAATGTTTGTCCTAACTAACTATAATATTGTGGTTATGAAATTGTGTTTCTAAGCACATTAAAAATCCCCACAGTGACAGAGGAAGGAATAAAACGTGATCTAGCAAACACAATGTAAACCGAACAAGCCCTCAGATCCTAGAGGAGCGTTCACACAACAGCTCTCCAGGTCCCAGTGAGTGTCTTCACATTCCCAAAGAAATACTGGGAGCGCAAGGATGAGATCATCACAGGGCATGTATCACTCTCACACACACAATCACACACACAATGATCAGCTCACAAACGGACACATGTTCATATCTGTACTTAGCACCAAACACTCATAAGCTGATCAACAAGGACACATTAAGTTACACATTAAGTGTTCACCTACTCTTTAGGTGCTGGAACATGGGAATCCGGCTGCAGGACCAGATCAATATGCAGTGGCTTCGAGCGTTTTCCTTTTCTTACAGCTTCTAGATATAGACATAAAACCACTGAAATGTCAAATACAACACATCTGTATTATTTCTGAAATTCTTTCCAAAATATAAGTGCAATATAAAAGTGTTATTGCAGTTAACTTGTACATAGCACCACAAAGAAGAGATGCTGAGAAAGAAAACAACTCTAGTTATTTATCCAGTAAGAAGTTAATTCTTGTGATGAAAGACAAATGACAGTTACATTATAAATAAAACCACACACACACAATATCAGAAACCAACACTACCACTTACAGAAAGGTTTTCTACACATTTCTGTAAAGCTTTAGACATTAAACATAAACAGAGGTTTGGACGGAACATTATATACCTTCCGGTGGAAAATCTCAACTTAAATGTGACCACCACAACAAATACAACACAAACCTAATATTAGATCAGATTTTTATTAAACGTCTGCGTCGTTCCTGTACAAACACTTCAGTGTTAAAACAAGAATCACTTTAATAACACGAGGGACTTTTACATTAGGTGATGAAACTGTTCAGTCGTGTCACAATTGCACTGGAATTAAAATGAAATCTTTTACATTGCACACCATTTTTACTTTCAGTGTGAAAGAACAGTGTCAGACTTCACCTGGATTTGTGCTGTTTGTTTTCACTCCCGTGTCCACAAAGAAAAGACCTTCGTCTGGTTTCTCTGCGATCAGCCCTCTAGAAAAGGATAGAAAAAGGAAAGGAGTTAAAATGAAGGTTTACAGGTAGACAGAGGAAGTGCAAACAGATGTAGTGTTTAAGTGGGACGAGGTGTTTAATGACCCAGTGTTTAAGTTTGAAATCCAGCTAAGTGTTTTACTATAAACACTATAAAAGGCTCTAAAACTCATTACATGTGCAAAACAAATCAATATTTCAGTCATTTTGCACATACTGTACAATATTTCAGTCGTTTGCTGTTTTTGCACAATTCTATAAATCTCAGGGACCTGTTAAGAAACTGTGTTCATTCTAGCATTACTGCACGCAATATTGTTTGAACATTCAGTATTCACACTGGTCAGTCGGCGCAGTTTCTGTTTACTGTTTATTGTCTTTTGTGTATTGTATTTTCTGTACTTTTTGTACTGTCTTGTGTCCTGCACTGTCTTGTGTCCTGCACTGTCTTGTGTCCTGCACTGTTTGCACCAGGTTACACAGATAAACTTTATGTGTCTAAGACTACTTACAAGTCCTTAGCCCTGTCTTTGTTTTATGTAGCTCCCTGATCCTGGAGAAACGTTGTCTCATGTCACTGTGTACTGTAACAGCTATATATGGTGTAAATGACAATAAAAGCTTATTGACTGATTATTTACTTTCTTTAAACTGATGGTTTTTCTGCTCACTTCATTATTTATCGTTATACAGTAATAATGGTAACAAACATGTTGTTAAACTGCTCAGTATTTCACACGTGAGTTAACGTGCGCTGCGTGTCACACACGTGAGTCACACACGTGAGTCTCACCCTGTCGCTCTCTCCTGGAGTCTCACGTCCTCTAAAAATTCCTCCACATCCTGAACGTCGCTGTACTTGTTCCAGTTCTTTTTCTTGTTCTTGCTGACACGTTTCCGACGCCCGAGTTTTGCCCCTCCGTCTTTATCTGTGTCCGACTTTAGGGGTAAAAATCCAGGCTGAGACGCAGCCACGTGTTTGTGTCTCCTCACAGCCGCCATGTTGTGACAGGAAGGGGCGGGGTCTGTAGAGGGGGCGGGGCGACGCTTCCGGCTTTATAGTGAGGGAAACATGGCAGTTTAATTATTATTATGGTTTCGGTTTAATTCTTTGTTAATAATTTACACGTGGTTGTATCGTGCTGCATAATGTATACGTTATGTAACGTCTAAATGAAATAAAATAATAATAATAATGATGGGCTACAAGTCCTCCTGACCTGCAGGTGGCGCTGCGTCGCTCTCTATTACAGTCAGAGACAAAGGCTCAGTCCCAAATGCACCAAAGAGTCACTAAGTAGGGACACTAGATAGGCTTTGTGATAACACACGGGTCCTGTACACTGTTCTATTCGTGATTTAGGATGAAACCTAAGGCGAAGAGCAGAGGAAGGTGTGTGAGAGTTTACACAGAAAATAAACAAAGTGTGTAACAGTAATTATAGCTGTGCAACTCATGTGATTAGCTTTTATTTATTAAACTGGTTTTATCTTAGAGCATCTGTGTGTATTAAGTCAGTTAGCATGTTAGCTTGGTGTGTGTGTGTGTGAGATCAGTGTGTTTAACCTGCTGCTTCATCCACAGCACTTTGTCCCTGACACATTAAACATGAGTCTCATAGTGAATGAGCTGCTGCTGTGCTGCAGAGGGCTGGATAATGACAAGGCTACAGAGAGGAAGGTACTGACATCACATCACATCACTCTCACATCACATCAGTCTCACATCACATCACTCTCACATCACATCACTCTCACATCACATCACTCTCACATCACATCACTCTCACATCACATCAGTCTCACATCACATCACTCTCACATCACATCACTCTCACATCACATCAGTCTCACATCACATCACTCTCATCACATCAGTCTCACATCACTATCACATCACCCTCACATCACATCAGTCTCACATCACATCAGTCTCACATCATTATCACATCACCCTCACATCACACCAGTCTCACATTACATCAGTCTCACATCACATCACTCTCACATCACATCACTCTCACATCACATCACTCTCACATCACATCACTCTCACATCACATCACTCTCACATCACATCACTCTCATCACATCAGTCTCACATCACATCACTCTCATCACATCAGTCTCACATCACATCACTCTCATCACATCAGTCTCACATCACTATCACATCACCCTCACATCACATCAGTCTCACATCACATCAGTCTCACATCATTATCACATCACCCTCACATCACACCAGTCTCACATTACATCAGTCTCACATCACATCAGTCTCACATTACATCAGTCTCACATTACATCAGTCTCACATCACATCAGTCTCACATCACATCACTCTCACATCACATCAGTCTCACATCACATCAGTCTCACATTACATCAGTCTCACATCACATCACTCTCACATCACATCAGTCTCACATCACATCAGTCTCACATTACATCAGTCTCACATCACATCAGCCTCACATCACATCACTCTCACATCACATCAGTCTCACATCACATCAGCCTCACATCACATCACTCTCACATCACATCACTCTCACATCACATCAGTCTCACATCACATCAGTCTCACATCACATCACCCTCACATCACATCAGTCTCACCTCACGTCACGTCACGTCACATCATTCACTAATCTGTTCTTAATGACCATTCCATAATAAAAGTATTTCCTGTTCAAATTGAAGAGCCTCATTAAGTTACTCCCACCGCTGTGGATAAATGGGGCGTGGTTACCTTGCTTTGAAGTAGCAGCTAGTTAGTATTAAACATGGATTGTTAGTAAAGCTTCCTGCATCTTATTCTCATAACAAACAATGTTTTGTTTCAGATAAATGTATTATGTGTCTGCACGTGTTCTCTGTCCAAAATCTTTATCTTTCTGTCTTTAACGTCTGTGGTGTCACGGTGTATAATCTATAACACTAAAGTTTACAGTTGCTTTACTATTACTTTAACAGCTAGTTGTAACCACTGATATTAATGAGTTCTGTTCTCATGGTTCATGACATTTAGTAACACTTGACATACTGCTTTATTTTCAGACATTAGTTACAGCTGCTCTTCCTCTGACACGGTCACAGCATTTTAAATGACGTATGACTTTATTCTCCCGTGCAGAAGGAAGTCGATCGTTTCAAGAGGCTTCTCCGGGATCCTGAAATGTTGCGGGAACTCGACAGCGTCTCCACCACCAGAGCCTCGAGAGGCAACACCCAGCTCACGTGGGATGCTGTGTTCAGGTGTGTGATGTGATGTGAGCGTTCTCCATGCTCCAAGTCATGCTTCAGTCATGCCTACTGATGCACTGCATTGTAATTAATCTCACCCCAGGTTTTTAAAGAAGTACCTGCAGAAAGAGACGGAGCTCCTGAAGTCCGGGAAAGTGAGCGTCTCAGCCTCCACTCAGGCCAACCGGCACAAGAAGATGCAGGAGATCAGCAGCCTGATGAAGTTCTTTATACGATGTGCAAACAAACGTAAGCCTTCAGCCGTGTTTGTTCACTCTTTGGAAATGTTCGTGTATTGCGAGGTTTGTATGTGATATAGCAGATAAGATCATGTTGATCTTGTGATACAAATGTCTACATGTACTCCAGTTGTAAAGTGGGCTTAGCTTCGCTTGGCTCAAGATTGGCAGCTTCTTCATCATCAGTCACAAAGTTGTTATCAGTCATTTTTGCTTCACAGGTTCTTTTTTATATTTGAACACCTTGGCGAATAAAAGCTAGACAAGTAAAACTAACAAGTAATTCAAAAGGTTCACGACTCTCTATTCAGCAAATCCTGGGGGCGGAGCCTTATAAACATGGGCGGGACTCAACAGACCAAATCCTAAAAAAGATCTTCCCTAACGCACCATTAAATAAATGAATGAATATGATGTGTATGTATTGTTACTGCATGATTTGGATGTACATCAGCCCTAAGCTCCTCTTTTTCCTCCTCCAGGAGGCCCGAAGTTAAAGTGTGCAGATCTGCTGGCTCATGTGGTAGAGGTTCTACAGAGCTCATTTAGCTGTTCTGCGTATGGAGAGGACTACAGCAGCATCCTGCTCAAGGATGTCCTGTCTGTCCGCAAGTACTGGTGTGAGATCACGCAGCAGCAGTGGCACTGTGAGTTTAAACCTTTACCTCTGGGTTCAAAGGTCGCCACGTTCCACTTTTCTGTATATAAGTGCATATAAAAGGTTTAGATGCATCGTAGTAGGTGAAGAACTCAGTGTTTCATTTGAAGAACAAAATGTAGCTGTGTAAATAATTAAGGATAATAAATTCTATGCCTAACCTTGTGTGTGTGTGTGTTTGTAATGGTTGAGTTACAGTGTCAGCTGTATGACATGAGATATTTTGTGTTCAGTGACTCATAAGATAAATAAACGTATCTGTGTTTGTTTCTTCAGCTGTTTAGTCAGAACTGTGTGTGTTTGTGTTGTTTGGTGTTTAGGTCTGCTCGACGTGTTTTGTGGACTTTTCACTGCATCTAAATCCATTAACCGGGTTTCAGTGAGCAGGATCATTCACACCCTGGTGCAGGGATGCTGCCTACAGACTGACAGCTTGTCACACACACTCTTCAGCTTTTTCTCAACAGCTCTAAGTAACACCAGGTATTAATTCACCCTTCATAGTGTTGAACACAGACCCGTGGGGAGTGAAGGCTTTGATAGAAGGCTGTAGATAGAAAGGTTCAGTAAAACACACAGTGCACAGCAGCTTGCTGTATGGAGCAGTGGAGCATCATATTGGTCAAAGTGCACATGCTGCCTCCTAGTCACCACTAAAAAGACCTACAATGGACATCAGACCTGGATCATGGAGCGATGGATGACAACAGCCTGGTCTGAAGAATCACACTTTATTTCCTTCTTGTGATTGGGGTCCAAAAGTCTGAAACATTCTGATGCTTTATCATTTATTTACTCTCAATGGTATTAATAAGTGATTAAAAGTAGGATAAAGCACATTGTTATAAGCACCATCTCCAGTTTAAGTCCCAAAATATTCTTCTGACATTTGGTCAAGATGTTTATAACGGCCGGTCGATGACTTTGGCAATGATAAGACTTTTTCTGGATGTTTTATTCAGAGCAGAGAGACAGCTGCAAGTGCTGGAGAACCTGATCTCCGCTCTGAACGTGTTCCTGCGGTCTGTGGCGATGAACCGCAGGAGACGTGTGTGCAGCCTGGGTGAGGAGCTGCTTCCATCCATCCTGTACGTATGGAGCGAGAAGAGGCCCAGCGCCAGTCTGAAGGAGGAAATGGTGGCCTTCTTTAACACGCAGCTCAGCGTGCATCATCCCAAAGGAGCCAAGACACTGGAGACAGGTGAGGATTCTGCTCCGTGTCACAGACTAAAGAATTTTATAATGAACAGAACATCAAACGAACTCCCTGATATTCAGAGGAACGTCATTTTATAAATTTACTACAGACGTGTCGGGTGTCATTAATAAAACACTTTTGACAGACCAAATGTTTATGTATAAAATGTCACAGAATATAAGTGTGAGCAGTAAATAAGAAGGTGAGATTATATTAATATCAACTCAGTTGGGTGTGTCGTATATAATAGGGTTCAGGATTAGTTTCAGGCCTATTTCTGGTCACAAGATATTTTAAAAAATTACATTTTTTGCTTATAACTTATAAAAGCTTATAAAATTGGTCTTAAATTCATGGATTTTTGTGGTATAATCTGCCTGTTTTGATAGTGGCTTTATTAGTGTTATCACCTGTGTGTCTGTGTCGGTCAGGTGCTCACGCAGAGGACTGGGAGAAATGGCAGCGTCTCCTCTACAGTCTGTACGGCGCTCTCGTACAGGAGATCAGCCAGATCGGCAGCCGCGGAAAGTACGCTACGGGTTCTCGTCATATTGCAGTCAAAGAGAACCTCATCGAGCTGACTGCAGACATTTGTCACCAGGTGATCAGTGTTTTGTCTTTACTTCATGGGCATCAGATGTTTACACATCAGAGAACGTATAGAAATGACAAACCTCACTGTTTAAAACTAATAACCTTTTATACAGGACAGATCTTATTGGAGCACATGTAATGGTTGAGTTACAGTGTCAGGCTATATGACATGAGATATTTTGTGTTCAGTGACTCATAAGATAAATAAACATGTCTGTGGTTGTTTCTTCAGCTGTTTAGTCAGAACTCACGTGCGATGTCGAGAGACGGCACACAGAGCAGTAAGCGGCGGCGTATAGAGTTGGGCTGGGAGACGCTGAGGGATCACCTCCAACCCCATCACAGTGACTTCGACATGATTCCTTGGTAAACCTTTATGTCTGATAGGGTCAAGATTCAAGAGTTTATTCGTCACAAACACAGTGTTATATACAGTATACACAGTGTTATATACAGTATACAGTATACAGTATACACAGTGTTATATACAGTATACACAGTGTTATATACAGTATACAGTTTACAGTATACAGTATACACAGTGTTATATACAGTACACAGTATACAGTGTTATACAGTATACAGTATACACAGTGTTATATACAGTATACACAGTGTTATACAGTATACACAGTTATAGACAGTTTACAGTATACACAGTGTTATATACAGTATACACAGTGTTATACAGTATACACAGTGTTATATACAGTATACAGTATACACAGTGTTATATACAGTATACACAGTGTTATATACAGTATACACAGTGTTATATACAGTACACAGTATACAGTGTTATACAGTATACAGTATACACAGTGTTATATACAGTATACACAGTGTTATACAGTATACACAGTGTTATAGACAGTTTACAGTATACACAGTGTTATATACAGTATACAGTATACACAGTGTTATATACAGTATACACAGTGTTATACAGTATACACAGTGTTATATACAGTATACACGTGTTATACAGTATACACAGTGTTATATACAGTATACACAGTGTTATACAGTATACACAGTATTATATACAGTATACAGTATACACAGTGTTATATACAGTATACAGTATACAGTATACACAGTGTTATATACAGTATACACAGTGTTATAGACAGTATACAGTATACACAGTGTTATATACAGTATACACAGTGTTATATACAGTATACACAGTGTTATATACAGTATACACAGTGTTATATACAGTATACAGTATACACAGTGTTATATACAGTATACAGTATACAGTATACACAGTGTTATATACAGTATACACAGTGTTATATACAGTATACAGTACACAGTATACAGTATACACAGTGTTATATACAGTACACAGTATACAGTGTTATACAGTATACAGTATACACAGTGTTATATACAGTATACACAGTGTTATATACAGTATACACAGTGTTATATACAGTATACACAGTGTTTTATACAGTATACAGTATACAGTGTTATATACAGTATACAGTATACACAGTGTTTTATACAGTATACAGTATACACAGTGTTATATACAGTATACACAGTTTTATATACAGTACAGTATACACAGTGTTATATACAGTATACACAGTGTTATATACAGTATACACAGTGTTATATACAGTATACAGTATACACAGTGTTATATACAGTATACACAGTGTTATATACAGTATACAGTATACACAGTGTTATATACAGTATACAGTATACAGTATACACAGTGTTATATACAGTATACACAGTGTTATAGACAGTATACAGTATACACAGTGTTATATACAGTATACACAGTGTTATATACAGTATACACAGTGTTATACAGTATACACAGTGTTATATACAGTATACAGTATACACAGTGTTATATACAGTATACAGTATACAGTATACACAGTGTTATATACAGTATACACAGTGTTATATACAGTATACAGTACACAGTATACAGTATACACAGTGTTATATACAGTACACAGTATACAGTGTTATACAGTATACACAGTGTTATATACAGTATACACAGTGTTATATACAGTATACACAGTGTTTTATACAGTATACAGTATACAGTGTTATATTCAGTATACACAGTGTTATATTCAGTATACAGTGTTATATACAGTATACACAGTGTTATATACAGTATACAGTATACAGTGTTATATACAGTATACAGTATACACAGTGTTTTATACAGTATACAGTATACAGTGTTATATACAGTATACACAGTGTTGTATACAGTATACACAGTGTTTTATACAGTATACAGTATACACAGTGTTATATACAGTATACACAGTTTTATATACAGTACAGTATACACAGTGTTATATACAGTATACAGTATACACAGTGTTATATACAGTATACAGTATACACAGTCTTTTATACAGTATACAGTATACACAGTGTTATATACAGTATACACAGTTTTATATACAGTACAGTATACACAGTGTTATATACAGTATACACAGTGTTATATTCAGTATACACAGTGTTATATACAGTATACACAGTGTTATATACAGTATACACAGTGTTATACAGTATACACAGTGTTATATACAGTATACAGTATACACAGTGTTATATACAGTATACAGTATACAGTATACACAGTGTTATATACAGTATACACAGTGTTATAGACAGTATACAGTATACACAGTGTTATATACAGTATACACAGTGTTATATACAGTATACACAGTGTTATATACAGTATACAGTATACACAGTGTTATATACAGTATACAGTATACAGTATACACAGTGTTATATACAGTATACACAGTGTTATATACAGTATACAGTACACAGTATACAGTATACACAGTGTTATATACAGTACACAGTATACAGTGTTATACAGTATACAGTATACACAGTGTTATATACAGTATACACAGTGTTATATACAGTATACACAGTGTTATATACAGTATACACAGTGTTTTATACAGTATACAGTATACAGTGTTATATACAGTATACAGTATACACAGTGTTTTATACAGTATACAGTATACACAGTGTTATATACAGTATACACAGTTTTATATACAGTACAGTATACACAGTGTTATATACAGTATACACAGTGTTATATACAGTATACACAGTGTTATACAGTATACACAGTGTTATATACAGTATACAGTATACACAGTGTTATATACAGTATACAGTGTTATATACAGTACACAGTATACAGTGTTATATACAGTATACACAGTGTTATATACAGTATACACAGTGTTATATCCAGTATACACGGTGTTATATACAGTATACACAGTGTTATACAGTATACACAGTGTTATACAGTATACAGTGTTATATACAGTATACACAGTGTTATATACAGTATACAGTATACACAGTGTGATATACAGTATACAGTATACAGTGTTATATACAGTATACACAGTGTTATATCCAGTATACACAGTGTTATATACAGTATACACAGTGTTATATACAGTATACAGTATACACAGTGTTATATACAGTATACACGGTGTTATATACAGTATACAGTATACACAGTGTTATATACAGTATACAGTATACACAGTGTTATATACAGTATACACGGTGTTATATACAGTATACACGGTGTTATATACAGTATACACAGTGTTATATACAGTATACAAAGGAAAGGATGAAAGGATAAACTCTGCCTCCTCCTCCTTACACTCTACATATAAATAACCTCAGTTTAAGAGCTAAGTTTTAAAAAAGAATGAAGATAAATAATAAGAAAGAACACGAGGTGATAGAATGTGATGCACAGTAAGTTTGTTATATTCGTTTGCGTCTCCAGGCTACAGGTGACAGCTGCTCTGGCGTCTAAGTACCCCTCCATGCTTCCTGCCCAGGAGATGCCCCCTCTGCTGTCTCTGCTGTGCCAACTGCTGGGCGAGCAGCAACGTCGAGGAGAGAGGGGCTCGTACGTGCTGCGCTGCCTGAAACAGGTGGCTTTGTGCCAGAGCAAAATCTCAGGAAAGAACCAGGCTCCGTCGGCGGAACTGGGCCGGATTTGGGCCAGAGTGTGGGCGCTGGCAGTGCGGGGTGTCAGTGCTGCCCACACCGAGGCTCTGTGTCTAGAGCTGTTACAAACCCTGGTGCAGTGCCACCTTGTGCCCGTCGACAGAGAGTTCTGGAAGCTCTTCTCTGGTGCCGTGTGTAAACCATCTGTGTGAGTTGAAACCTGTAGCTAAGTTTATAAATGTTTGTGTAAATCAGAAGTACAGAGATTACTATAGTGAGTACAAAATGTTATTCAGAATAAAATTAAATGTGATACGAGACTCTTACCTGTCTATATTATATCTGTAGATGTGTAACTCCAATTCAGACACATATTATTATGTTTGTTATACACTTACAGGCCACTTTATTAGGAACACCTAATATACAACACCTATACAGTCACCTATACAGTCACCCAACCACACAGCAGGATCCTGCAGTAATAAACACACGTTTTCTTGTTTACCTCTTGTTCCTCAGCGTTTCAGCTCTCAGCCTCGCCCAGGCCTTGTGTAAGTGTTCGGTTCCCAGGAGTGTGTACAGTACCGAGTGTCTGTCTGTGCTGCTGGAGGCCGGTTCTCCAACCTCGCTGAAGGAAGCGATCATTGACTGGCTGCTTATGAATGAGCAGAGTGATGAGATGGAGGAGAGCGTCAGGCTTCACCCGATCATCTGCAGGTCTTTACGTCTCAAATATCATTTTTCAAAATGAATAAATACATTTTTATCAAAATGCCAAAAATATTGACACTTTATACAGTTTGTATTCTTTAAGACTGTTGTTGTTGTTTGCAGGAATTTTCCTCTAAATCTTATCCCAAAAATTCTGGTGGCTTTAACGATGAAAGATTCGGTGGCAGGAATGTCGTTTCTGATGAGTTCTCATCAACCAGAGTGGTGAGTGGATCCGATTCAGCTGATGGTAATGAGATGTGGCGTGTTAACTATGTCTCAAGAGTTATTATTATTATTATTATTATTATTATTAACAGTAGTAGAATAGAAGTTTTGTTTTATGTCTCGTCACAAGACAAAATATAGAAGTTTCTTTCTTGATTACAAAATGACGTGAGTTCAGTCTGAAACAGCACCGTTCACAGATTAGTGGATTAGGGGATGTGATAGCCTAGTGGTTAAGGTGTTGGGCTACCAATCAGAAGGTTGTGAGTTCGATTCCTACGTCCACCAAGCTGCCACTGCTGGGCCCCTGAGCAAGGCCCTTAACCCTCAATTGCTCAGTTGTATATAAATGAGATAAGAATGTACGTTGCTCTGGATAAGGGCGTCTACTAAATGCTGTAAATGAAATGTAATTAGTAATGTGTTAACTGTCATATCATGTCATCTATACCAAACCTGAGTCTACCTGTAGGAGGTGGTGAGAGTACTCGTGCTCAGGTCTGCACTTGTTCAGGAAGTAAATAAACCTGTGTGTGGGTTTTAGCTGATGGTGACATCATTAGTTTCTACAACACGGGAATGTTTTTGGACACAGAAAGGTGAGATGCCTTGGTGAGTTAATAATGTGCGATTGTGTTGTGAGATGAACACAAATGTAACAGGGTTTTGTTAGAATCAGCTGAATCTGAAACCAGACCAATGTTGTGTGGAACCAGGAACAAACACAATCCGAATACACAAACACAGTTTTCAGTAGGGTTTGTCTCCACCTCAGACCTTAGTTTGTCTCCACTTCAAACCTCAGTTTGTCTCCACTTCAGGTCTCAGTTTGTTTATGTCTCTTGTGCTGCATCCATTTTTAAAGCTGCTGACTTTTCTCCGTATTTGTACTCCAGCACGTCTCCTCCAGGTCGGCCCGCTGAACCGAGAACCCTACTGAATGAAATTGAGACACTGTACCTGCAGGTCAGTTTTGATGACGTGGCCTCGCACTGTGCAGCAGAAGAAAACCAAAGTCATCAAACATGTCAAGAAAAACCTCAGCTCACCGTCATTGACTCTCTAAGGTCACGAGTGGAACAGAGTCTTCAGGCCGTAGCTGACCATCTCCTCAACTCCTTCTCTCCTGATGTTAGTCACATCGTTATAATACTTATTAATATTATTTATTTATTTTACATTTATTAATAAGCATCAGCCTGCGTGTCCTCCATGATTTCACCCGAGCTGCTGATTCCACTGAAACTGGAAAACTATAAATAATAAAAAATATAAAATTTAATTTTGTTCTGTAATTTATTATAACATCTAACTTTTAAGCAAAACAAACTTATTTTATGTAACACAGACTTTATCTGGTGTTTCAGTAAACAGGTAAAGAGTTGATTTTTATTTATTATTTAGACTCCTAATACGTCCCCAGTGTGTATGGTGAGCTGCTTGAGCCTTCTGACTGGAACACTGGGTGCCTTCGTCTGTATCGGACTTCTCACTGAGGAAAGTGCGTGTCACACTCCTCTGTTTCAAAAAGCGAAGGTAAGAGTGTAAAAAATAAAGCTGTTCATACGACGTGTGTATTTCACACATTTCTGACTCAAAGACTTCTCTGTTGTCTGCAGACTATAGCGCAGGACTTCAGCGAATACGTCACCTCTACAAAGACCAAGTTAAATGAAGATGAAACTCTGTCTGTGCTTAAATCTGTGATGAAGATGTGCTCAGAAAGCATCAGCAGCAAGAATCAAGTGAGTTTGTTCTCATCCCTTCATTATAAAGACAAATGTGTGTTGGAAAAACAAGAGCTCCTTTTTATTTATTCATTTTAGACAAAAATCTCATCAGGCAATAATCAGGATGTTCAGGATCAAGTGCAGGCATAAAATACTGTGTATTATTTAGCAAGTGTATAAGAATTTGAATGGGAGATGGAACCAGATGATAACGTTTACTGGGTAAAATACACGTCCATCATTTCAGGACAAATCCTACAGAAGCTGTAAGCAAAAAAATCTGTAAGATCTCTAGACCAGTAGGTCACATCCCCTTTGTTCTAAGAGATCTTTTGTACGTTTGGTGTCAAATTGAAAAATGTTTTGTGACTCTCACTGTTATATTCTTCGATCTATGAAAAATATTGAAATAAAACACACAAAAATGTTTGGAGACGATCTGAGGAAAAGCTTGGTGGCGTTCTGAAGGAAGGTCCAGGAATCGTCACTAAAGTGTTTTTTGATATTTTTGGTTGATAAAGGTGTATTTAGTAGCAGTATTTCTGCCATGAGCCACTGTTTTGTGACAATACACTAGATGTTGGTGCTGCTCTTAAAGGTCACATGACAGAAAATTGTTGGAACGATGGAAATGAAGTCGAAGATATACTGTGACTTGGTTGAAAAGTTATGGCCACTTTTGTAAATTTTGTTTTGGTTACTGTAGCGCCATCATGTGGCCATTCGGGGTGAGACTGCAGTGTTGTAGACTGGTGGCGTTTTAGCAGCCCTCAGAGTTTCATGTCTCTGGGCTGCAACATCACTTTGATTTGGTCTGCAAGATTTCAGGGCATAATAAGAACAAGAAGAAGATATTATAGAAGATAATAATAATACTAATAATAATAATTATAATAATAATTATAATTATAAAACTCCCCACAATAACAATAGTTTCACCACTTGCCGTTTGTCTCTGACAGGACAGTGTCTCTACAGTCTCCCGCACTTTAATCTTGAAGACTCTTCCTGCTCGTCTGCTGAGTGAGCTGTCAGAAATCTGCAAGATGATGGTGAGTCTCACACACACCTTAATGCTCTTTATAGCTTTTACCTGCAGTTTACTACACAGTGAACTTTATACTTCAGACAAGTGTGCAGAAGCTCTGAAGTGTGATGAATCATTTCAGTGTAATAACTTAGTTATTATAGAGTAATAATCAACATTACAACATCTAAATACTTCACATGGAGGCAGAGAAGCTATGAGTGCCATGTAATGCTGCTTAAGAACACTACATTAAACACACACAGTAAAACTGATGCTGTATGAAGCAGTCTGTGTGATTTATGGCTCCAGGAGATATGTGATATTTTTGTGTAGACTTGATGAGACTGTGAGGACTCCAAAGTTTCAGTGTTCATCCAGCATGAAGTACGACAAGGTTTAATGTTAATGAGATTAATCTCCATCGGGTGGTTATTTTTGAATATTAAATGTTTTTATTTTATCTATGTGTTGAATGTGTTTAACTCCACAGCTAGGAAACTCCGCTAAAAGAGACAGTGCAGGAGCTGATAACAGTCCTGATGACATGGAGGTGAGCAGAACACAACTGGAGGAGAACCCGCAGGAGGAAGTCGACCTGTTTGATGAGAGTGACGGCACGCGGCAGAGCAACGACATGACGCAGACGCTGAACACTGACTTGACAGATTCCCAACACGGCTTAGGTACTAAAGAAATAAACACAATGCAGAGAATTGTTATGAACCATGAAATTATCTTATACCGAAGTTTTGCTCGGTTATAAATTCTTATTTACAGGGACTTATACAATCAGTTATATATACAGTTATATAATCAGTTCCTGTAGAACCTTTGCTTCTGCTTTTCTTCTGAAAATTTTCTTCACAAGTTTAATGGTAAAAAAAAAAAAAAAAACGAAAAAAAACCAACTTTAATTGGTGAAATTGCAAGCACAGGATTCTTCTTTTCGATGTAGACACACGACTGCAATCATGACTCCTGGTGACACTGCGCAGTCAAACACTATAAAATCTAATGCTAATAATAAACAGATGTGTGGTCATAGATAGAGTGAAATTCTCTGTAGGCAGATGTTTATTTAACATTTACAGAAGGAGTCTCCAGTGTCATCACTTTCTAACAGCTACGATTAAAAAAAAAAGTTCCTCCATGGAACAGTCTACAGGGTGGATGACATGGACTTGTGCAGCTGTTCTGTAACAAGCTGCATATTATTAACTTCAGGGGAAAGTGAGGGAAGGAAAAAAGAAGGAAAGAAAGAAAGTGAGTTGATTGTGTGAACATTCCACAACATTAGAGTACAGAAATATAAAGCATTAATGAACTAATAAAGGACTAAAGAAAGTGAGACATTGTGGTGTTAAACATTTCTAGCAAATATTCATGGTAAAGAAGAAATAAAACACTTCATCATCTCATTAATACTTTTCTGTCACAATGTTTAATTCTTCCTCACTCACTTTAACGAGAGATGTGCGAGTTTATGAAGACGCAGAAACACAGTAAGAGAAGAGCCTGATGTCTACAGAGTAAATATCTAGATCTGATATTTAACTGTGTTTATTCTTTATTCAGGAGCGAAGAGCCCTCTCTCACAGGAACACCTGACCAAACAGGACCTGGCCTTCCTGGACACTCTGGAGTTTCTTTCACTGTGCACGTCGTTTGAACTTAGTACTGGACTCACCTTTAAACCCCTGGACCTGCGTCGCAAGCTGCTAAAACTTCTGGATCTGATGGACTGTGCCAAACCGCTGCACCTCCACATGGTGAATGACGTGTCATTAAATTGACGAGAGCCGTGAGAATACGTCTGGGCTTTGATTTTGATTCTGACATTTCAGCTTGTTTGAGTAGGAAGTTTAGTCTGAAACAGTGCAGGGTTTGTATAAAAAAAGTTAATTTGACCAAATTGTGGACCAGGAAATGCAGCGTGGTACTGAACCTGAGTCACCTGTGTGAGTGAGGTGTGAGTTCTGAGTCACCTGTGTGAGTGAGGTGTGAGTTCTGAGTCACCTGTGTGAGTGAGGTGTGAGTTCTGAGTCACCTGTGTGAGTGAGGTGTGAGTTCTGAGTCACCTGTGTGAGTGAGGTGAGAGTTCTGAGTCACCTGTGTGAGTGAGGTGTGAGTTCTGAGTCACCTGTGTGAGTTCTGAGTCACCTGTGTGAGTGAGGTGTGAGTTCTGAGTCACCTGTGTGAGTGAGGTGAGAGTTCTGAGTCACCTGTGTGAGTGAGGTGTGAGTTCTGAGTCACCTGTGTGAGTGAGGTGTGAGTTCTGAGTCACCTGTGTGAGTGAGGTGTGAGTTCTGAGTCACCTGTGTGAGTGAGGTGTGAGTTCTGAGTCACCTGTGTGAGTTCTGAGTCACCTGTGTGAGTGAGGTGAGAGCTCCGAGTCACCTGTGTGAGTGAGGTGTGAATTCTGAGTCACCTGTGTGAGTGAGGTGTGTAAATGCTCAGACGCAGGTCGTTCTCTGGTCGACGCTTTTTTAAGAAGTAAACTAAGTGATTAAGGTCAGGTGATTAGGAGGCAGAATGTTCCACACTTGACCCCATAGCACAGATGTTGGTGAATTTGTATGCAAAGGTTTACACCCCCGATACACAAGTAAGCAACTAAAAATGCATGACTGGAACAAAATAAATAAATAAAGTGAAACGTGGGCGTGTCCTATAACAAGACAACGGGTTAAAACTTTCCAAGGATAAAGTAGTTCTGTAAGTTAGACAAGTGTGATTTATGGCAGAAGGATAAATTAAATGTTGTTAATAAATTATATCTGTTGTGCATCTAAGCCACTTTCTCGTCTTGTTCCTGTGCAGTATCTGGTTCTGCTGAAGGTGCTTCCTGCAGAGAGGATGACTCTGAAAGCTGACGAGTTCGACTTGCTGCTCAAACCTCTGGCGTAAGAAATGTTTTCTCGTATTGCCGACGACATTCAGTAGATCTTCCCTGACAGCTACACTGTCATAAACCTCGGTCCCTGCTGCTGATGTGTGGCTCAAGCCACTTGCTCTGAACTTTTTGGAAGTCAAACATCAGAACAGTTCTTTTTCTAACTTCGCTCGGTGTTTCACTATGGGAATCGCTTTGGGCGTGACCAACTACGGAAGCTCTTATGACACCACGTCTGTCTTTGACAGACAGGTCGACCTGCGACCAGACTCCGCCTTGCCTATATCAGCCAGGTCGACCCCTGTTTCAGGTCGACCTCATTCGCGCTTTCTTCCCGTGGGAGACTGCAGCAAGCTCTCTCAGCGCATCCCGACTTGCTGATCTTGCTTAACTGTTCAATAGACGGACCGTTATTGGACTCCGTCGCCGAACGCGACATCAGTAGAGGGATTGTGGTGAGTGACAACCCTACACTTGGAGTAGCGTCCGCGTCGTGGCGAGCTATTCTTACCTCCTGCTGCGTGTTTAGTTACAGTGGTAGATAGCATCTAATTTGCTTCGGTCTACGCGTCAAGGCGGACCTACCGGAGGTTTAATCCACAGTCTAACAGGCTAACGTGTTGTGACGAGTCTTTAGACTACGCTATGTCGACGGCAATTACCCCCGCAAAAGGGCATGAGTCGAAGACTAAGGAGGCTGTATCCCGCCCTTGTCCATCATCATGTGGAGCTACCATCTCGGGCAGGGACCCTCATCCTATGTGCATAGTGTGTATGGGCCCGAAGCACGCTCAGACGTCGCTAGCGGACCCGCAGACATGCGCTCACTGTGCGTCATTGCCGGTGAAAATCTTGGAAAGGAGGCTGATAGTGTCGGTGGCTAACCAGCAGGACCCTTGCCTGTCTGAAGCTGCCTCGACAGATATGGCCCATCTGCCGCGAGCTAGCAAGAGCTGGGCGGACATGATGGAAGCCGAGTCCCCGGACATGCCTCCGCGGTTCGATGGCCTGCTCATGCAGGTGGATGATGAACTGGGGGACGAGGACGCAGATGGCGATGCTAACTCTGACCTCCTCGATCTGGGTATGGACGACGAAGAGGAGGAGGACAATTCCCCCTTCCCAGTCCAACAGTCTAGACCACCTAGCACGACCGATTCGGCTCCCCCGGCTGACAGCAGCCTGCACGAAGTGTGCAAACGAGCCGCGGCGAAGTTGGGCCTAGCCCGGCCAGCCGCCAAAGCTGCCGAAGGTGCCGTGAGAGACCTTTACGATGGGAAAAGGCTGCCGCCGACCCACTCGGCAGCGAGACAGCTCTTGCCTGCCGTGCCTGCGTGCATGACGGAGATGTCTCGGTATTGGTCTAGCCCCTTTAAGAGTAAGCTCCCCACCAAGGGACACTCGATGTTGGAGATTCAGGGGATGGAGGAGCTGGGGTTGGCCGGACCCCCAGCGGTGGAGCCTTCGGTGGCGTTCCACCTCCATCCGAATCGGCAATCTGTTTCCTCCTCATCGCAGTTTTCACTGCCAAGTAAGACGGACCGCTTGACCGCCGCGACCTTTCAGAGGATGTACAAATACGCGGGGCAGTCCGTATGTTCGCTGAATGCTGTGACTTTGCTGTCAGCATATCAAGCGGAGATTTTGGAGGAGATGGGGCGCCAGTTGGACTCGGGTGTACCGAACCCGGCGCTCTGGGACGAGATCTGTGTGGTGAACGACCTGATTTTGCGCTCCTCACGCGGCGCGGTTCAGGGCTGTGGCCACGTAATGGGCCTGGCCGTGTCAGGTGAGAGAGCGCTGTGGTTAAACCTGTCAGGCCTGGGCGACGCTCAGAAAGCGGAGGTGATGGATGCCCCTTACGACCCGACTAAGGGCTTATTCGGGCCCGCTCTCGAGAAAATGAGAGAAACCAGCACCCTCAGAAAACAGGAGGATGAGGCTTTTCACCTCTGTTTGCCGCGCAAGCAGGCGGCGCGACCACCCCCTCAGCCGACGCGGCAGGGCTTCGCAGCAGCCGCAGCATCGAGAGGGAGGCCGATGGCCGTGAGACCAGCTCACAGCGGACAGGTCGGTCAGCGACCGCGTCCAGATGGCTCCGGACCTTGGGGTAAGCATTCTTTTGCGGCCGCGGCGGCTAGGAACCGTCCGCCCCACCCCGAGGAAAGGAAGAAAAAGCGTGCGACCTGACGCACAGGTTTTCCCCGGTCCTTCTCTCTCCGCCGGCGAAGAGAAGAAGGCGGGAGTTCAGCCCTTCTGTTCTGAGTTTGTTAGGGGCTCATTATGTTCGCTCTCCTCCAGTTCAACGAAGAGAGGGAGGTCAGAGCCATGTGCGGTGTCACCAAGCACTCACACACACAGGGGAATTCATAATAAAGCATGCATTATCGCAGCCAAGCCACGGGCTGAGGGCGATATGCTCCCCTGGTTCGAGACACATGAAAATAAATGTTGCACTATCGCAGCCAGGCAAACAGCCGAGGGCGATATGTCTAAAAAATCCCGAAAAATGCAAAGGCATGGAATGCGCTCCCCCAGTCCCTCCGCTGGGGGCAGTGCTCGCTTCCCCGTCAGCGGGGGCCCACACGGCGCGTGTGATGATGTCATCACTGCGCGACGATGGCGGGGCGGAAGTGTACGGGGGCCTTCTCTCGACCCGCATAGCCAGCTGGCGCGCATGCGTGGCTCATCCGTGGGTTTTAGCAACAGTTTCACGGGGATACAGGCTCCAATTTGCCATGAAACCGCCTCGTTTCAACGGGCTGATCATGTCGGTGGCCGAGGGAGAATCGGCTCGTGTGTTGACGGCCGAAATCGAAACCCTCCTGCACAAGCAGGCAATCAGAGTGGTACACGGGGAGGAAAGCTGTCAGGGCTTCTATTCCCGTTATTTCGTAGTTCCAAAGAAAGGCGGTTCAGCCCTCCGTCCCATTTTGGATCTACGTGTATTGAACTGAACAAGCACCTCAGAAAGTATTCATTCAAAATGCTGACACACAAGGTGCTGTGTCGATCGATTCGTCCAAGCGATTGGTTTGTTACGATAGATCTGGCGGACGCGTACTTCCACATAGATATTTATCCCTCTCACAGGAAATTCCTCAGGTTTGCATACCGGGGCACAGCATACGAATTTCAAACTATACCGTTCGGGCTATCATTAGCTCCGAGGGTTTTTACCAAGTGTGTGGAGGCAGCCCTGTTCCCGTTGAGGGACAAGGGCATAAGGATATTGTCTTACATAGACGATTATCTGGTATGCTCGTCGTCAAGGGAGCGAGCCATAAGAGACACAGAGATTGTCCTGTATCACCTCAGAGACCTGGGTTTCAGGATAAACATGATGAAGAGCCAGCTGGTGCCCTCTCAACATACGGAGTATTTAGGGCTCGGCTTGGACTCCCTTTCGTATCGAGTCACGTTGACGGAAGAGAGAATAGCGTCTTTCACACAATGTCTCGCTCGTTTTCAGAGGGGACGAGTAGTCCCGTACAGGCTGTGCTTACGAATGCTGGGGCTGATGGCTTCGGTGATCGCGGTAGTGCGTTTGGGGCTACTCAAAATGAGGGATTTTCAGCGCTGGATCGCGCGCTTGCGTCTGTGCTCTCGCCGACATCTCAGCCGACCGGTGAGAGTCACTCATGCGTGCGTCGAAGCGCTCAGACACTGGAAAGGCCCTGTGACGTTCAGATCGGGGATTCCCTTAGGGGCGGTGTCATCGAGAATAACTTTGACAACGGACGCGTCATTGAAGGGTTGGGGTGCAACCCTAATGGGCAGGACTGTGAATGGCGCGTGGCCACCACAGTTGGTGCATGAACATATAAACTATTTGGAGCTGTTGGCGGTGTGGCTGGCACTGAAACATTTTCTGAGTTTCCTCAGAGGTCGGCATGTTTTAGTGAAAACGGACAACACCACGGTGGTTGCTTACATCAACCGTCAGGGGGGCACACGCTCCCTTCAGCTGCATCGGTTGGCGACGAAGCTGATCGTGTGGAGCGACACACGGCTTCTGTCCCTCCGGGGTGACTCACGTTCCGGGGATCTTGAACAGAGGGGCGGATTTACTGTCCAGGGGAAATCCCCTTTACGGAGAGTGGAAACTCCATCCTCAGGTAGTCAGCCAGATATGGCAGAGGTACGGTCAGGCTGGCGTCGATCTCTTCGCCTCGCGAGAAAACGCTCATTGCCCTCTGTATTTCTCCCTGGTGGACGCAAATGCACCGTTGGGTGTGGATGCTTTGGCCCATCGATGGCCGGACGTGCTTCTGTATGCATTTCCC
Organism: Tachysurus vachellii; assembly: GCF_030014155.1. Classification (NCBI taxonomy): domain Eukaryota; kingdom Metazoa; phylum Chordata; class Actinopteri; order Siluriformes; family Bagridae; genus Tachysurus; species Tachysurus vachellii. The sequence continues at coordinate 18,359,594 of NC_083460.1, forward strand.
CCTCTGAGCTTTATCTCCCCCACTTTAGCCAGAGTGAGGGAGCGGTGTCTGTCATTGATTCTGGTAGCCCCGCGCTGGCCATCCCGACATTGGGTGGCGGAGATTGTCCAGCTATTGTCGGGGCAGCCGTGGCCCCTCCCCCCACGGAGGGACCTCCTGTCTCAGGCGGGGGGGAGATTTACCATCCTCATCCGGACATGTTAGCCCTCTGGGCCTGGCCCGTGAGAGGTGGAATCTGAATGCGGCTGGCTTGCCCTCGTCAGTTATACAGACTATTCAGAGTGCGAGGGCCTCTTCTACCCGTGCTCTTTATAGCAATAAATGGCGTGTTTTTGAAGAATGGTGTGGGCGGAGAGTGATTATCCCTTTTCAGTGCTCTGTTAGGGATATATTATGCTTCCTCCAGGATCTGCTTGATAAAAGGAAGGCTTTCTCCACCATTAAGGTGTACCTGGCGGCTATTTCAGCCTGCCATGTAGGTTTTGGTGACAGGTCGGCAGGCCAGCACCCTTTAATAAGTCGTTTTATGAAGGGGGCGCGCCGCATACGGCCGGTGTCTAGGCAGATGGTTCCTTTATGGGATCTGCCCATCGTCTTAGAAGCCCTGTCCCAACATCCTTTTGAGCCGATAGAGGCGGTGAGTCTTAAGTATCTCTCTCTTAAGACGGCACTGCTCCTGGCTTTGGTGACAGCCAAGCGTGTGAGTGATTTACATGCTTTGTCGGTTAGCCCGTCTTGCTTACAGTTCGCTCCGGGGCTCACTAAAGTTTCTTTCCGTCCTAACCCTGCGTTTGTGCCCAAGGTTTTGGAGTCGGCATATAGGTGCCCGTCTACTGAACTGGCGGCTTTTCATCCTCCACCGTTTTCTTCTCCGGAGGAGCAGAAACTCAATGCATTATGCCCGGTGCGGGCTCTTCGGGCGTATGTGGGCAGGACAGCTGGTTTCAGAACTTGTGACCAGCTGTTTGTGTCTTGGGCTACTCCCCACACAGGGAAGCCGTTATCTCGGCAGCGGCTGTCCCACTGGATTGTGGAGGCGATATCTGTGGCGTATGGTTGCAGAGGTCTTCAGCCCCCTGCGGGCTTGAGAGCCCACTCCACTAGGGGTATGGCCACATCGTGGGCTTTACTCAGGGGAGTTTCCGTTCTGGACATTTGCTCGGCGGCGAGTTGGGCAACGCCGCATACGTTTGTACGATTCTATAGGCTGGACGTTTCGGGACCGTCCTTAGCACACGCGGTGCTGGGGGCCGGTACTGCTGTACCCGTTTGGAAACAGTAATATGGGTGCAATCCGGGAGCTGTCTATATCTCCCATAGTGAAACACCGAGCGAAGTTAGAAAAAGAACGTTGGGTTACTTAACGTAATCCCCGGTTCTTTGATAACAGAGTGAGGTGTTTCACCAGCACTTCTCTCCTTGCACTTGGACGGGAAGAAATCTCGTTAATGACGAAGACAGGGGTCGACCTGGCTGATATAGGCAAGGCGGAGTCTGGTCGCAGGTCGACCTGTCTGTCAAAGACAGACGTGGTGTCATAAGAGCTTCTGTAGTTGGTCACGCCCAAAGCGATTCCCATAGTGAAACACCTCACTCTGTTATCAAAGAACCGGGGATTACGTTAAGTAACCCAACGTTTTCATTTTTATTTAAAACATTCCCAAAGGATTAGGGTCAGTAAATAGGGATGTGGTAGCCTAGTGGTTAAGGTGTTGGGCTACCAATCGGAAGGTTGTGAGTTCGATTCCTACGTCCACCAAGCTGCCACTGCTGGGCCCCTGAGCAAGGCCCTTAACCCTCAATTGCTCAGTTGTATAAAAATGAGATAAAATGTAAGTCGCTCTGGATAAGGGCGTCTGCTAAATGCTGTAAATGTAATGTAATGTAATGTAAATATTGTCTTAAGAATAAATGACCTCATTATTGAATTTCTTTTTTATATTTTTTAACAGGGACATATGTTCTCAGTATCGCCTGGATCAGGAGATGTGCTGTAGCATCCTATTAGCGCTGCTGCCGTGTGTACGCTGCTTGTACAGTCCACCTGAGCAGGGCGAGGACATGGATCATGTTCGGGGTGTTCTGCTGCAAGTGCTCTCAGGCTTCTGGTGGGTGACGATACAAACATCCAGTGTGGATTTTGCACTCGACTCATGGCGCCACCCTCTGGAGAGCTCAGGACCTGCATTTAATTTAGATATTATTGCATTCACAAAAATTTTGCATGTATAATGTTTAAGATCAGATAATAATACAGTGTTAAGTACAAAAGACTAAGATAAATATCATGTACTTGAAAGATTTTCTAAACCGAAAGCTCAGATTTTTCTCAATTTTTTTATCCTTCACAGCATCTTGGGTAAAAGTGGCAAATGCACTTCAGCTGTAAGGGCAGCACTGGGACACTGTTTACTCGCTTTAATGGAGGTAAGAATATAACTCAGTTTGCATAAAGGGGAATATTTATGGCAGGGGCTCCCAGGGTCCCTGTGTAGGATTAGCTGTTCTTTTCTCTAAATTGTCTGTAAAACCGGCCCTTGTGCCTTGAGAAGTATACGTGGTACAGAAAACGGATAGCTTGATCTCCAAACGAGTGAAAAACAGAGAGGCTAGTGAGGGAATAACTCTTTATAGCATGTATAATGCGAGTGAGAAATGAAAAGTTTTCCAGAATGTTCCTGTTATTAGAACACCTTCTTACCAGTCATAGCGAATTCAACTTGACTCCGGTTGCAACATAAAATATAAAGCAGGACTGAAGGCATATTTAATGTTTAATAATGAATTACTTTGGTGTTTGTGTAGGTCGATCCTTGCTGCAAGTGGGCGGTCTTATCCCTGAGAGAGGAGGAGCTTCCAGCTTGTGTGGTTTTGCCCTCACACCTGGCAGAACCTCACCATCTTGTTCGGATGCAAGCGGCCATGAACGTAGAAAGGTGTTTTAAAATAAATACTTACAAAACACTGATATAAAACCAGACTTGTCATGTATAATAAAACGACCCAAAAGTAATGAAAACGCTGTGTGTGTCTCATCCTGCACCTCTAACGTCTACAGACTGTTCTTAGAGAAGGTGGTTTGCGGAAAAGAGCAGAAGAAGATGCTTCCATTAAAACACCAGCAAACAGCCTTTGAGAACGTCTACCTGAAGGCACAAGAGGGGACAAAGATCCCGGTAAGTCGGAATCATGGAATAACTGCGCATTCCCGTCCTCTTGGGAAGCCGTAATCTAGTTTAAGAGTAGCTGAAAGACACAGAGTGAGAAATCAGTCATTGGTGACTGCGATATCAGCAACCTTAATGCAGGCATTAGTGAGCGTGATGGACAGCATGTGGAGAGGTGTGGAGTGGACATGCTGCACTGTCTGGGACATGAGTCAGGTCTCTGGACCCTTTGAGAACGATCCCTAACTCCTTATAATATCAGAGAAATACTTGACTTGAGTCACACTTCAGGTGCCTGATTCAGTGCTCAGTCTTCTTATTGCTTGAGCTGTCACTCAGCTTACAATGCAGAAAAATGTCAGATTTTCAGATGACACTATTTGCACGTCTCATATTGTAGGAAATATCTAGGAAAGAATCAGAAACAAAGCAGATCCGTTGCTCACTCAGGTGTGAAACACAAAGGCTGTTATGCTTCTGTAGTGTTCGTTCCACACAGCTAGTGCACTTCACTTCTTTTTGGTTGTGTTTCTACAGAGAAACGAGTCCCCAGAAGACCTTCCTGATGAGACCTTTAACCGACGGTCAACTCTGCTGAAAAGTCTGTCGGTGGTGATGTGCTGCAGCCCCGTGTGTGAGAAACAGGCACTGTTTGCTCTCTTTCAGTCGTGCAAGGAGAACAGCATCGAGGAGAACCTGATCAAAAAGGTGCCTAAAAAAAGCAGCGGGAAAGAACGAGTGTGTATGAGGTTACTGTAAATAGGTCATATAAATAAAAATCTGGAAGAAGGAGATTAAAACATGGTGACCTACATTTATATTTGTTTTGTTTTCGTTTCATTTCAGTTTGGTTTGTACCACATCCTAATAGCCTAACTTTATTTTTTTCATTATAATAAGATCAGGGTTCCCACGCATCCTGGAAAACCTGGAAATCCTGGAAAATTAATGACCAATGTTCCAGTCCTGGAAATACACATGGAAAATGAGAGAAAACATAAACTGTCCTGGAAAAAATCTTGTTGTCCTGGAAAATCATTGATCATTTAAAGAACAGTTTACCACTGGTCGAAACAATTAACGTTAGTAACAGAAAGCACTCTGTTCAGGGACGCTGAGTTTTGACGGGTTTTTTGTTATGCTGTTTAATCTCGCTGTGACAGATGACGCTGTCTTGTGTTGGCGCTTTCAGCTGCTAGGAATGGTTTAAGTGCTCGAATGTTTTCAGCAAATGGTGACGGGTAAGCAGGTTATATTAGCCTTGTTAATCTGAATATCATGTGCAAAGGGAATGCACAGCAACTAAAGCATGCATGACGGCATTGGCCTGAGAAAGGAAAGGGTATTAATATGTGCCGTCTTTTTATTTTATAATTTTTGAAATTTCATTCACATGACAAATTGTCTTTAAAAGTATAGTTAAGTAATAGCCATAAAGTGTACGTTGTTTTTAAGACTTCTGGAGAGAAGAACATATTACTTTAGGCCGTGAATCTGTGAGCCTTGTCTTTTTTTGCTAAGTTTGAAATGTCCTGGAAAAGTCCTGGAAAATGATCTCTGAAAAAGAGCGGGAACCCTGTAAGATATTATAATATTCTGAGATGAGGTCAGAGCAATTAAACACGGACGCTGCAGGTTAAACACAGGTCTGTCGGTGCTTTAATGAGGTGTAGAAACATATTTATTTATGTAATGATTGAGGATGAGCAGAGTGTGAAACAGGAAGCAGGATAACGCAGGATTCCCTTTAACCAGGGTTTAGAGCTATCTCAGATGCTGAGAAAGTCATTCTGTAGTTTACAAGCAATGTTATTGATTTCTCTTTCACTGCGCAGGTTTTGGTGAGCGTTTCTCTTTCTCTGGGCTACAGAAGCTCTGAGGCGTTTGTCTGCTCTCATCTGAATTACCTGGTGGCTGAGTGGCTGAGCCAGAGACAGACGGACAACACCTACACACTGCAGTCCTTCCCTTATGTGCTTTTAAACTACAGCAGTCTGGAGGAGTTTTACAGGTACCACATTTACACATGAAGATGATCAGATCATTAAAATATCGGAAAAGGATCTGAAAAGATTCAGAAAAAACCGTTTCATTGCACATTTTATTTTATAGATCATAGTTTTTGTGATTCTTAGACGAACACGATGGACTGCTTTACTTCGTGGCGTTTGATGCTTTTTTTTCTGCATTTCAGGTCATCGTATCATGTTCTCATCCCACGCTTGGTCTTCCTGAATGACTTTGAGCAGGTGAAATCTATTGCGAGTCACCTGAAGAAAGACTGGAGGCAGCTGGTAGCCAACTGCTTTCCTAAAATCATGGTGAACATCCTGCCCCACTTCGCCGTCCCCGGCCATGACGCCGAGGCGGCGAGACAGAGAGAGAACGCGCACCACGTTTATGAACTGCTGAAGGATGACCAGTGTCTGGGGAAACAGGTACAAACACTAAACCATGTACACCAGCTAGTCCAGGAAGATTTAGCCCTTTACCTGTCAAAGTAACAACATTTCTGTGGTGGAAGGGAATTAGTATGAAAACGTTTCTGTTCGACACACACCACCTTTATCATACGTAGATAAAGAGATTTAATTGGAATTAAAGAAAATATGAAATTTAATGTTCTTAAATAACAGCCAGAGTGTAAAATGTCCACACTGATTGATTGTTTTAAACTTTTTCCACGTGTGCTGATGTTTCTGTTTTGCAGCAAATTGACAGTCTGATATGTGGCAACCTGGCAGAGATTGTTGTCGAGCTGTTGATGACACTGTATGAGGGCGCAGACGCTGCCGAAAGAGGAGACCTACAGAAGTTTATTGGGTGAAAAAATTATATATATATGATTTATAGTCTTTTGTATTATTATCTTGTGAGCGGTTCCTTATTCTTTAACATTTATCGTTAGATTCAGTACCTAATTTGTGTAAAGTTTGTGTTTCTGTGTTGTTTGTAGGGAGCTGGATCCTGCTCCAAATCCACCGTTCTTCAGCTCACATGTGATTAAAGCAACACTAGGTTACCTCAGCAAGTGTCACAGCACCAGTCAGAAGTCACTGGTAGCCATTCTGTCCAAGACTCCAGTAAGATCCTGATATTATTCAGTAATATTACAGATATTACACAGATTCCAGACTCATCAGTCATTACTGAACACTAGGTGATGGTGCGCTGACACCAGGAGGTAAAACAAAGTACTAAATCAGGGGTGCCATTAATTCTGACATGTAGTTTGGATAATGGTTCTTATAGTAATATCCTGTTTTAATTTAGATTTAAAGTAAGAGCCTATGGATTCTATATACGTTCTTTCCTTTCCCACCTGTATAGTTGTTTCTATTTATAATTTTTTATTGCCATTTATTGAAATTCTTTTCTTTGTATATTTAGATTTTTCTGTATTATATTTATTTTAGTTCTATATTTTATTTGTGTGTATTTGTGTCTTATTCTGTGTTGTAGAGTTCTTTCCTTTCCCACCTGTATAGTTGTTTCTATTTATAATTTTTTATTGCCATTTATTGAAATTCTTTTCTTTGTATATTTAGATTTTTCTGTATTATATTTATTTTAGTTCTATATTTTATTTGTGTGTATTTGTGTCTTATTCTGTGTTGTAGAGTTCTTTCCTTTCCCACCTGTATAGTTGTTTCTATTTATAATTTTTTATTGCCATTTATTGAAATTCTTTTCTTTGTATATTTAGATTTTTCTGTATTATTTTTATTTTAGTTCTGTATTTTATTTGTGTGTATTTGTGTCTTATTCTGTGTTGTAGATGTCCATACAGAAGATTCTGACCTCAGTGTGCCAGCGAGCAGCCGAGACCACCAACGCCTATGAGAGGCACCGCATCCTCATGATGTATCACCTGTTTGTCAACCTGCTGCTCTGTGAGGTTAAAGATGGTCTGGGAGGAGCGTGGGCTTTTGTACTGAGGGATATCATCTACACCCTTATACACCACATCAACAGCAGGTCCACACACACACACACTTACATGCTCACTGACACACACACTCACACACACACTCACACACACTTACACGCTCACACACACTTACACGCTCACTTACTCTCTCACACACTCTCTTTTTTACACACACACACTCACACTTACACGCTCACACACACTTACACGCTCACTCACACACTCTCTCACACTCTCTTTTTTACACACACACTCACACTTACACTTACTGTGCACGCTCACTCACACACACACTCAGACGCACACACACTCACACTTACATGCTCACTCACGCGCGCACACACACACCCACACACACACATGCACACACACACACACACACACACACACTGGTTTCACTGAATCTATGAGGTCTCTGCATTGACACATTTTATAGCTCTGTTATTGTTTAAAATAAAAGGTTTTCATTTTTCCTAAAACTTTTCTTATCTCTTTAAGGCCTTAGGCTGCTTAAGTGAATTAAAAAAAGTGGTTACTTTTCCTCAGGTCAGGGCATCAGGACGAGGTGTCTGCTCGCAGTCTCGCTCTGTGCTGTGACCTGCTCAACACCGTGTGCCACACGGCTATCCACTTCTGTGACGATGCTCTAGAGAGCCACCTACAGGTCATTGTGGGAACTCTGACAGCACAAGTCACAGAGCAGCCTGCCATATCTCAACAGGTTTGTTATAACTCTGACACCTGGATCTCTGCATGCATGAGCAGAGCAGAAGAAGTTTGTGTTCATTGCGCTTTCACACCTGTAGTGATTGTATCGTGCAGCTGAACTGCAATGTGTGTATCGCAAATACAAGCAATTTACTTACTCACTTAAATACGATTTTAAATGCAAACAGTCTGAGAACATCTTCAAGAGGCTTATTTACACTATAGAATAATGTGTAAATGTGAAGTTTATCATCAAATTAATAACAGGTTCTGTTATTAATAACAGGTTCTGAGTCTACTCAAGTTTCTGGTGATTGAAAACCCAGATAACGCTTATCTGAGGAGAGCAATTCCTTTGCTCGAGCCTTTTCCTGATCGGCCGGCGTTCGTCGAGCTCCGAGCAGCACAGCACGCACTCAAATACAGCTGTGGAGCCTTCAGTCTCAGACAGGTACGGACGAGGGTCTTTATTTAGATAGAGCTTTGTTTAGCAATAAATTGTAGTGTGAAATTAACACAGAATGTGTCATAAATTAATAAAAACCAAAACCATCGGCAATCACGATTTAAAACTTTTGAAGAAATCATTCATGGTTTTAAATTTGACAGATATTTTTCCTCTGTTGCAGGAGATCGAGCATTTCTTGTTGGTGAGGTCATGTGACTCGTTACCTCTCACTCGATTGGAGGGTCTAAAGGATTTAAAGAGACAGTTACACACTCACAAGCAGCAGGTTGTGCAGCTGGTAAAAGAATGTCATGGTGAGCAGGAGACAGATGAACTGTCGCATTCCTCTCGTGAATTTAGATTTTATTATCTGCCACAGTGTACGAGATCTCTGAAAACATTCTATGCCACATTCTATAGCAGATATAGCAGACAGATTGGATTATATAGTGAACATCCTGCTAACATGAACCTTACGTAAGATTGAACGCGGCTCCAAATAAACGTTTCATGTCATGACGTCATGGTTGGTCATTACGTCACTCATTATGGGAGTCCTGGATTATCATTCGTACTCATTGCTCATGCTTTATCAGCGTTATCAATTTCATCCTATTCATAATCTGATGATTTGCATATTTCTGCCATAGATTATGAACAGATAAATACAGTGCATGGCTGCTTTAAATTGTCTCACTCTTTTACATTATTGGGGGAAAAAAGGAAAGGTCTGTCGTTCATAGCTTTCTGATATGTTTTTGGCTTTTTAAGTTGTTTGTTGATTTCCAATTTTTATTTATTCTATAAATAAATAGATAAATAGTTTATCCTGAAAAGACTTTTTTAATCACTGTAAAAATAAAACTGTCTCCTTTTTGCTTTTATTGACATATTTTCTGTTACCATTTGATGTTGTTTTATATTTTTCCCTCAAACATCTACAGTTTCCAACACAGCAGGGTTTCTGTGACTACAAACACACGCTGTTCAGTTTCACATTGGGTTTCTGTTGCTAAGCATCTAACCGTAAGATTCTAACACCTCGTCGTTTCGTACTGCGCACATGTGATAAACCCTTCACACAGTGCTGCTAACTCAGGGTTTAATAACCCCGGGGTAAATAGCTGTGCTCAGCCTGCTTCTAATAAAAGTGTGAAAGGTTCCTGTACTTGAATTTTAAGACTTGTTCTAAAGTATTTCTTTCCCAAAGCCGATCCGGCTCGCAGTGTCCTGGTCAAGCTGCTGCTGAACCTCCTGCAGCTGTGCAAACTGGCAGCCAACCATCCGGGAGGCCGAGACATTTTAGGTGAGATCTTGCTGGTGCTTTCATGCATGTGGTCAGTGGTTTCATTAATGAAATCTTGACTCTCTGGATTCACCTCAATGCTTTTAGTATGTAAAGAAGATTAAGAATAAAGAGAAATGGGCTACTGAATATTTCTTCACACATGTTTAACCTTCACTTTTCTTCTCTCAGAGGCTGTTGGAGGTTGCTTGGGAGAACTCGGGCCTGTGGACTTGTCTACCATTGCGCTGCATCATGGGAAAGATGAGATTTACACCCAGGCAGCTTCGCTTTATCCTGAAGATGTTGGTCATCAGTGGGTCTTCATCATCCTCAGCTGCATGAACAACGCACTGACGGACCACAGGTGACCTTCTGCATTAATCTGCCCAGACCTCTTCAGACTCCTCTTTCATTTGTGTGATGGTGAAATGTGTGTATATGTACTGCACTGGGTTTATAGACTATATGGTTAAAGATGGTTTGTAGACAGCATTCAGTTTGTGTGTATCCTGTGTATCCTGTATCTAACCATGGTGTATGTGTGTGTTAGTATTTCTATCCGCCAGGCTGCTGCTGTATGTCTGAAGGACATTTTGGCCACTCCGTCCGGTTTGGATTTCTGGGAGATGCACAAGAGCCAGAGAGACCCAATGCTGCTTTACCTGAGTCCCTTTCGCTCAGCAAAGAGAAAAGCAAGTATCTCAGAGTGAGAGCTGGTGTTCATATAATACAGTAGGGACCAAAATTCAGACCACATTTGCTAACAGCTTTTTGGAATCTTATATTAATTCTTCCTTAACTGCCTTAAATTAAGGTAATGTTCACATCAACCATCAAGATTGCATGAAAAAGTCATTGCTTTTAGCTTTAGCATGAATGATGGGCTGGTTTGAGTTAGTTTCAGGATTTGGCACCAACAACCTGAGTCCATGGACCCAATCTGCCTTGTGTCAGTAGTCACTAGTCCAGGCTGGTGGGATGTGGTAGCCTAGTGGTTAAGGTGTTGGGCTACCAATCAGAAGGTTGTGAGTTTGATTCCTACGGCCACCAAACCGCCACTGCTGGGCCCTTGAGCAAGGCTCTTAACCCTCAATTGCTCAGCTGTATAAAAAAATGAGATAGAATGTAAGTCGCTCTGGATAAAGCTGTAAATGTAAATGTAAATGTCATGGTGGAGGTGGTGTCATGGTGTGGGGAATGGTTTGTTTGCAGCCTTTGGTCCACAGTTTATTTGAGTATTGTTGCTGACTTTATGCGTCTCTTCATGACTTCATGACCAATTTACCAGTTTATACTGGATGATAATGCAGCATGTCACAACACAAAAGTAATCTCTAACTGGTTTTCTGAACATCACAATGTGTTCAGTGTTATTATGTGGCCCCAGTGAAGGAAATGAACCAATGACAAGGAATAGAAATTGCGTGATTGCTTGAATTTTCATGACAAAAGTATGTCACATCCATCAAAAACAGTGTCCTGTTGCTGTTTAAAGCAGTGTATTGTGTTATAAAAACAATAACCGGTTGTACGGTCAATCTTCTATTTCACTGTTTGTCTTTCTGTTGCCTTGTCCCAGGAGCAGACGTTCAGACTGGAGGTCACTTCAGCTTCCAGAGATGCAGTGGACAGTACAGAGTTATGGTTAGTGCAGCATGGAAAGCACCAGGAGTGGATAAGGAACCTTTGTATGGCTCTGCTGGATAGTGGAGGGGTCTGCAATGAAGCTCTGCTCATGACCAGAGCACTTTGTGAGGTATTTCCACATTACCTTGTTTGGTATTTTTACTCACTTGCATTGCATTGATGAATGAAAAGCGTTCCACTTCTCAACATAATGCTACCGCTACTGTTTATTGGAAGGGGGCACGGTGGCTTAGTGGTTAGCACGTTCTCCTCACACCTCCAGGGTTGGGGGTTCGATTCCCGCCTCCACCTTGTGTGTGTGGAGTTTGCATGTTCTCCCCGTGCCTCGGGGGTTTCCTCCGGGTACTCCGGTTTCCTCCCCCGGTCCAAAGACATGCATGGTAGGTTGATTGGCATCTCTGGAAAATTGTCCATAGTGTGTGATTGCGTGAGTGAATGAGAGTGTGTGTGCCCTGCGATGGGTTGGCACTCCATCCAGGGTGTATCCTGCCTTGATGCCCGATGACGCCTGAGATAGGCACAGGCTTCCCGTGACCCGAGGTAGTTCGGATAAGCGGTAGAAGATGAATGAATGAATGAATGATCATAAATATTATTAAATTTTCTCTGACCCAAGGATTTGTTTGTCAATGTTTCCAGAACTTGCCCTTAAGACATAAGACGTAAGATGATGTATCCCATTATCCTCAGTGAACCTTTCTTTTCCAGGTGAAAACAGATTTCTGCCAGAAGATGCTTCCCCTCTTCATCCATGACATGCTGCTGAAAGACAGAAATGGCTCATGGAGGGATCTCCTCTCCACACACATCCAGCGGTTCTTCAGTAGCTGCTGCAGGTCGAATGTTTCCAGCAGCCGACCCAACACCCCCATGCCCTCTGATTCAGGTACGGCTTTCTATTTCATATTGTTTACTACCTCGACATTGTCATCATGATGTCTGTCTATTTTATATAGCCGTCTTTCTGCAGCCTGGATCCTGGAGATGTAGATATTCAGACAGTCATATTAATCTCTGACATCTTTTCTCAACAGGAGACACTGATGCTGGTGTTCAGAGCCAATCAGATACATGTTCTCTACGCACCATGCTAGCAGTTATCGACTACCTCAGACAGCAGAGACGACCGCTGGGACCTAACAGGTGTTTATTCACTTTATTGTGAATGTGTTTCTTGTCCCTTTGTGTTACTTTAAGGGACATTATCCCTGTGAAAGGCTTTAACAGTTGTGCTGGCTTCATGATGGACATTACTAACATGGTACAGTATATAATTCAGTGTAGAAGTAAAGGACAAATTTGTTATGGCAATATTTTATGGTCGTCATCAAAAATGCTTGATTTTGCTGCAGCTTTTTGTGATGCAAAATTGTAATACAACTGTGATGGTTTTTGAGGTTTTTCAGTGAAATCTACTTGATTATTATTTGCAGGTTAAAATTGGATGTTTCCTTTAACTTAACTGGTTCTACTATTACTAATAATAATGAATCTTTATACTGTTGTAGTGCTGAGTGTGGAACCGTGTGCGAGTCCAACTTCTGGCTGGATCTGAATTACCTGGAAGTGGCTCGCGCAGCACAGCTTTGCTCCGCCCATTTCACCGCCCTGCTGTACACCGAGATCTATGTGGACAACATCCGCAACACCATGGAGGAGAAGCACAGGTACCGCTAGGAGGCTTCTGCTGGCCAGGGTGGATGTTCCTCTTAATTTGGTTATAGTAGTGCTACTAATAATAAAGAATCTTAATCATACTCAGACCTCTCTCATGTAGAGTCGGATAGCAGTGGGCAAGAGCGAATTCTTGTACCTTTATTGTTTCATTTTATGTGGATATACTGTTACCTTTCTTCAGAGCTCAATCCAGAACGTCACGCAGGATCACTTTTGATGACAGCAGTCAAAACCTGTCCATCAGCAGCATGTCTGCGAAGAGCGTAGAAGACTTGGGCATGAGCCTGCAGGTAACTCGCACGTTAATAGAGTCAGTTAGTAGTCTGAGGTGTTGGTGTGCACTGATTTACTTTGTGCACATTCTGCAGGACATCCTGATTGAGGTGTACAGGAGCATTGGGGAGCCTGATAGTCTGTATGGATGTGGAGGTGGCAAGCTGATTAATCCTCTCACTAGGTTTGACTTTATTTGTCACCTCACCTCATATCCGGATATTTTGCTTTTGCTTCTAACAGCATTCGTTTTTATGTTATTTCCATTTTTCCATTTTTTATTTTTATTTTTTTACCAGAATCAGGACGTATGAGCACGAGGCCATGTGGGGTAAAGCCCTGGCGTCCTATGACCTTCATGCCAATCTCCCTGAGGTGACGAGGCAGGTTGGAATAATGGAGGTGAAGAAGAACTTGTGCTGTCTTCACACAGTGTTGAAACAGGGTTTATTTTACTCGTTTACAGTAACTCAGCCATTATGTCGTCTTTTAGGGTTTGCAGAATTTAGGGCTGTGTGGGATCCTGAACACGTACCTGCAGGGTCTGAGGAGACACGGGATCGAGTGGGCACCTGAGCTTCGGGAGTTTCACTTCCAGGCAGCCTGGAGGAACACGCAGTGGGACACAGATGTAGATGAGAGGTAAGAGTTTTTATTTCGAAAGTGAGGAAAGAAACAAGGATTAAGGTATAAAAGCAGGCGATAGATTCATATACAGGTCCTCTCTGTGTGATAGATGAACACAACACTGCACAAACATCTGTACATACTGTTTGTCATATATATTTACACTATTCATCCATTTCAAACCATCATATCAAAAACTAGACATATTTCTCTCTTAGATAAAAATCCAGTCTTATATTTTGGTGTATTTATATATATATAGCTTTGAGCTATAAGTCCAGTTGTTACTATAGAAACAGTAACATAACAGAACGAACGCGTCCACATTAATAAACAATCCACTCTTGAACTACGTCAGAGCTGTTACACAAACTTAATCAACACCCTCTGACCAATCAGATTCGACGTTCTGACAATGCTATGGTGTCATGATGATTAAATATATTTCTCATGTTTGAATTGAATTGTTTTGCAGGAGTGAGAAACTGAATCCTGGCTTTAACGAGTCTGTGTTCACTGCTCTACAAGCGCTGAAGGACAAAGACGTCTTCATGTTTGAGCAAACACTGAAAAACACCAGGTACACACACGAACAGCATGAGCACAGGATCAGAAAAGGGCAAACATATCAAACTTACACAGTGAGAGTCGTCTCTCCGCATGATGTTCACAAGAGCTTACAGTTTATTACATGGAGGATAAGCAGTGTAGAAAACGGATGGATGGAGATGATATTCGGTGGAAGCTCAGTCGTTAAGGTGTTCGGAAGCTTGTGAGTTTGAATCCCAGGCCCACTGAGCTGCCACTTGTGGACCCTTGAGCTTGGCTTAACTCTCATTTGCTTAAAATTGTATAAAATGAATGGACGTCTACCAAATGCTATAAATTTTAAAATGTGTACTGAAACCTCTAGGACCCTGGGGCTTTATAATACTACACAGAAATACACTGAGGTGTCTCATGGCCTGAGTGGAGAAGGTGTTACACAGTCTGGTTGTGAGGATCTTAGTGCTTCACTACATTTCTAGGATGTGTGTGTGGGTGTGTTATTGTGGGTTTGTTTTTGAGTGTGTGTGAGTGTGTAAGGAGTGTGTGTATGTGAGTGTGTGTGTGTGTAAGGAGTGTGTTGGGTCATCCACAAAGCTGATGGTTTTGCTGATGCAGCGTGTGATGTGAATGTGTGTGACGGAGGGAAAGGAGACCCTGATGATCTTTTCAGCTCTCTTCATAGTCTCTCGTGTTTCCGTGTTTGTGTTTTCCCCCAGAGGCAGTGTGGTGGAGGAGCTTTGTCGTGGCAGTCTGGAGGCCGTCTCTTCTCTCTATCCGGCTCTACGCAGCTTGCAGATGATTGAAGAAATCCAAAGTGCCAAACAGTTTTTTAGGTACTTAAAAAAATCAGTTACAAAAACAATGTTTCAGATTTTTCCTCCATTATTACACATAAAAAGAAGATTCTTTATCCTTCAAATGTCAATTCGTTTTTGTCCAAAGTAATAATGTAATTTGAATAGTGTTTAAACGGTGATTTTAGTTCAGACTCCATTGTTACATGCTGTAGTATTTTATGCAGTTTATTTATTATGATGAGAATCATTTCATTATTAATTCTCTTTTATTCTAATAGAATGTATGTATCAGGATAACATTATATATTAGTAGAGTTTTTTGTTGTTCTTTGCTTGAATAGATTTGAGATGATCATAATATCGTAATCGTAATAGTTGTTTAGAGATAACAGGATTTATTACAGTGCATTAGGAGCCCATATTTAATGAAACAGGATAAAATGATTAAAAAGTCAGCAAAAACATTTTGGATGTAAAGACAATGGTTTCATTTCATTTTTATATCTTACAATTTAATAATTCATCATTGATTAATTAAGGAAACAAAAGAAAATAGGATCTGCTGTGTACATGAGATGGTGTTGATTGTTTATTTATAAACTGAATGTTTATTGGAAGGGGGCACGGTGGCTTAGTGGTTAGCACGTTCTCCTCACACCTCCAGGGTTGGGGGTTCGATTCCCGCCTCCACCTTGTGTGTGTGGAGTTTGCATATTCTCTCCGTGCCTCGGGGGTTTCCTCCAGGTACTCCGGTTTCCTCCCCCGGTCCAAAGACATGCATGGTAGGTTGATTGGCATCTCTGGAAAATTGTCCCTAGTGTGTGATTGCGTGAGTGAATGAGAGTGTGTGTGTGCCCTGCGATGGGTTGGCACTCCGTCCAGGGTGTATCCTGCCTTGATGCCCGATGACGCCTGAGATAGGCACAGGCTCCCCGTGACCCGAGGTAGTTCGGATAAGCGGTAGAAAATGAATGCATTAATGAATGAATGTTTTATTGGACAGTAATCAGTGACACAGTGGTGTGTTGGGACCCAAACAGAATCACAGGTTTTTATTATGTTACTTCCTGTTATCATCAGAGTGGGTCTTGTTCTCTATACTGGAGTTATAATAAGACAGAAAATACAGTTTGTCATGTTACTTATGAACCAAAACATTCTTGGAGACTGTATTTATAAGTTACTCTGTGCACTGCTGTTTGTGCGTGTGTGTGTGTATCTGTGTGTGTGCATCTTTGTTAGTGAATCCAGACAGCTGGATTTCTACAGGAAGTGGCATCAGCACTTAGATCTGTTGACAGACAGTGATTTCAGCATGGTGGAGCCGATCCTGGCGCTGCGTTCATCCATCCAGGAGACGCTTCTTAAATGTGAGACCGATTCAGACAGGAGAAGCTTCCTGAGCTCCACCTACTCCTCACACCTGATGGAGCTGTGCAGACTGGCACGTGCTGCAGGCAACACCCAGGTCTGTAAGAGAGTTTTGTGCATCGTGCAATACACACATATATCCCTTTTTTCTAACCGTTTGTATTTATTCACTGGCAAATGTTTTTATCTAAAGTAAAAAAAAATGTGTGTGTCTGTGTGTCTGTGTGTCTGTGTGTGTGTGTGTGTGTCTGTGTGTGTGTGTGTGTTTATGTGTTTGTGTGGGTGGGTGTGTTTGTGTGTGTGTGTGGGTGTGTGTACGGATGTATGTGTGTGTGTACGGATGTGTGTGTGTGTATGGGTGTGTGTGTTTATGTGGGTGTGTGTGTGTGTACGGATGTATGTGTGTCTGTGTGTGTGTGTGTGTGTGTGCATGGGTGTCTGTGTGTGTGTGTGTTTGTGTGTATGGGTGTGTGTATGTGTGTGTATGGGTGTCTGTGTGTGTATGGGTGTCTGTGTGTGTGTGTGTGTGTGTGGGTGTGTGTGTGTGTGTGTGTGTATGGGTGTCTGCGTGTGTGTGTGTGTGTGTGTGTGTGTGTGTGTGTATGGGTGTCTGTGTGTGTGTGTGTGTGTGTGTGTATGGGTGTGTGTATGGGTGTCTGTGTGTGTGTGTGTGTGTGTTTGTGTGTGTGTGTGTGTTTTGTAGCTGGCAGAGAAAGCGGTGTTTCAGATGAAGCAGCAGAACATGGTGAGTGTGAGCACTGCTACTTCCTGGGCGTGGCAGCTGGAGGAGGCTCAAGTGTTCTGGGTGAAGAAGGAACAAGGACTTGCTCTGGGATTACTGAAACAAATGATCGATAAACTGGAGGATCTGGTGAGTCGAAGCTGAATCTCAGATCTGTCTCACGTTCATCTCTTAATGTTAAAACCAAACCGCTTCATTTGATTGGACATTTGTTTCCCTAAAATCGTATAAATTGTCCTTATTTATCATTTTGTCTTATGAGAAGAAAGAGCGAGACAGAGGAAAGACAGTGGGCTGAACCGTGTGTGTGTGTGTGTGTGTGTGTGTGTTTCCAGGTGGAAGTGAACCACACTGTAGTGCCAGTGTACACTGAGTGTTTAAGGCTGTGTGGCTCGTGGCTCGCTGAGACGTGTTTAGAGAGTCCTGCTGTAATATTAGAAACCTACCTGGAGAGAGTGAGTCATTCTGTTCTTATAAAGCTTCATTAGCCCTGAAAATATATAGTTATGTGGCATATAACATGATATCTATGGGCCACATTCAGAAATGAGACGCATCCTTCAGTGTCAAACCCTAAATGTCTTCGGTGTGCAGCAAACACTAAACAAGTGGCTGTTCCAATACATTCAGAGAGGAAAGTTCATCAAAGCAAAAGGAACACAATAAGATCATTTCCTCTTCGATAGAAACATTTCTGAGAGCAGATTTTTTATAGAATCCGATCAGAATTGGACGTCCGTGTGCAGTTTGGTATTAAATCCTTACTATGTACACGTTACTAAATAGTGTTAATAAATACCTTTTTAATAAAACATTTTTGTGCATGTGCAATAATTATTATTATTATTATTGTTGTTGTTTTTGTTTTATTATTATTTTATTTTCTCCTCTCCAGGCTGTTACTGTGGGACAGGGCGACTCTTCCGATCCTAAACTGCAGAGGCTGAAGACTCAGTCTTTCCTCTCACTTGCTCGTTTCTCTGACGCTCAGTATCAGAGCATCCAGAACTACATGAAGTCCTCAGAGTTTGAGAACAAGCAGGCGCTGCTGGAGAAGGCCAGAGAGGAAGTGGAGCTCATGAAGGAGAGAAAAGTCATCGATAATCGGTCAACTTTATTTAACTTCAGTTATTTCCTAATGGTTTAATTTTACACATGTAGGTAGATTAAACACATTAAACTGTGGGGTTCGGTGTGTTTTGTTATTCATTGCTGTGCAGGTACACAGTGAAGGTGCAGAGGGAACTGAAGCTGGACGTCCGTGCGCTAGACAACTTGAAGGCCGACCGCAGATGTTTCCTGCTGAAGGCGGTGGAGAATTATACACGCTGCCTGGCGCTGGGCGAAGAACACGACACGTGGGTGTTTCGGCTGGCGTCACTTTGGCTGGAGAACGTCGACATGAAGGACGTCAACAACCTGATGAAAGTCAGTGTCCAGAGATTTCAGCAGGCGTTTGTCTGCATTTCTACTGTTCTGTATAATCTATACTGAACCCAGTAGATAGCAGCAGCACTGATCTAATGCAGTGCTCTTATTTATTTTATTAGTTGCATACGTTTTAGTTTACATCTTGTCTGCTTATACATATTAGGAAGCTGTGGAAAAGATCCCATCCTACAAGTTCCTGCCTCTCATGTACCAGCTTGCTGCCCGCATGGGCACCAAAGTCTCCAGTCAGGTCTCTCCAGAGGATGTGGGATTCCACAAAGTTCTTAACAAGGTATCTTGTATGAAAAATAGCATTTATTAGATTTTTGTCATCATTGTTATTCCTCCCTCTCTCTCTCTCTCTCTCTCTCTACCTACTTACATTTCTTCCTTCCTTCCTAAACGTACGTATTGTTTATACTGATATAGAAGTAATATTATCAGGAGAAACAGATTAATGCTGATTTCTTTATCACCCCTCAAACTTCACAGCTGATCTGTAGGTCATCCATGGACCACCCTCATCACACACTCTTCATCATCCTCGCTCTGGTCAACGCCAACAAGGACGAGTGCTTTTCCCGCAGCCGACTGTCCAAGAGCGGCACGCGGCAGCCTTCGCCTCTCGACCTGGTGATTCTACCACCTAATTATACCAGTTTAGCTCAGTGTGAAAACACACCGCTTGACTTCATCTTCTGATGAGTTCAGACTCTGTCCTTGATACAGACAGTTTAGACAGCATTAGCATTAGCGTTAGCAAGGTCTATTAGAAAGAGTTACTGATTGGGTCGAGTTTGTGTTCTGCAGGAGCGAGCTGACGTGGCTCAGAACATCCTCAATGTGATGAGGAAGAAGAAGGCACAGCTGATCCGCAGTATTGAGACCCTCTGCCATGCCTACATCACCCTCGCTTACATGGATGCAAGCAAACACAAAACTGAGAAGAGTGAGTCACTTCTGTTCAAATTCTACTGTAATCATTCACTGTTATATAAAAGAACGACCTTCTAAATGTGTAGATCTGGTCATAAAGAATGTAAATATAATTGACACATTATTAATGTTAGGAAATAACAGCAGAATGACTGTTTGGTGTTTTGGTACAGAAGCAATCCCCATCCCAGCAGATCAGCCCATCATGCAGATCAAAGACCTGGATGATGTCATAATCCCCACAATGGAGATCAAGGTACATGAGAGATGTCACATTTTTATATAAAATCCTGAACCAGAATCTCAAAGGTTCGTCCCCTTTAACACATGGGCATTAATCTGTTCACTGATATAAGAACCTTCACTCTTCTGAGAACACAAGATGTCCTCCGCTGTCATGCTGGAACAGGTTTCAACCTTAAACTGAATCTTAATGCTAAAAAATACAAAGATCTTCATAATTTGATTTAATGATTTGAAGCTCATACTGGTGTCATGGTCTGGTGTCATGGTCTGGTGTCGTGGTCTGGTGTCGTGGTCTGGTGTCGTGGTCTGGTGTCATGGTCTGGTGTCATGGTCTGGTGTTATGGTCTGGTGTTATGGTCTGGTGTCGTGTTCTAGTGTCGTGTTCTAGTGTCGTGTTCTAGTGTCGTGTTCTGGTGTCGTGATCTGGTGTCATGGTCTGGTGTTGTGGTCTGGTGTCGTGGTCTGGTGTCATGGTCTGGTGTCATGTTCTGGTGTCATGGTCTGGTGTCGTGTTCTGGTGTCGTGTTCTGGTGTCGTGTTCTGGTGTCGTGTTCTAGTGTCGTGTTCTGGTGTCGTGTTCTGCTGTCGTGTTCTTGTGTCGTGGTCTGGTGTCGTGTTCTAGTGTCGTGTTCTGGTGTCGTGTTCTGCTGTCGTGTTCTTGTGTCGTGGTCTGGTGTCGTGTTCTGCTGTCGTGTTCTGGTGTCGTGGTCTGGTGTCGTGGTCTGGTGTCATGGTCTGGTGTCATGTTCTGGTGTCATGGACTGGTGTCGTGTTCTGGTGTCGTGTTCTAGTGTCGTGTTCTGGTGTCGTGTTCTGGTGTCGTGTTCTGCTGTCGTGTTCTTGTGTCGTGGTCTGGTGTCGTGTTCTAGTGTCGTGTTCTGGTGTCGTGTTCTGGTGTCGTGGTCTGGTGTCGTGGTCTGGTGTCGTCTTCTGGTGTCGTGTTCTGGTGTCGTGGTCTGGTGTTATATTCTGGTGTCATGGTCTAGTGTCGTGGTCTGGTGTTATATTCTGGTGTCATGGTCTAGTGTCGTGGTCTGGTGTTATATTCTGGTGTCATGGTCTAGTGTCGTGGTCTGGTGTCGTGGTCTGGTGTCGTGGTCTGGTGTTATGGTCTGGTGTTATGGTCTGGTGTCATGGTCTGGTGTCGTGTTCTGGTGTCGTGTTCTGGTGTCGTGTTCTAGTGTCGTGTTCTGGTGTCGTGTTCTGGTGTCGTGTTCTGCTGTCGTGTTCTTGTGTCGTGGTCTGGTGTCGTGGTCTGGTGTCGTGGTCTGGTGTCGTGTTCTGGTGTCGTGTTCTGGTGTCGTGGTCTGGTGTTATATTCTGGTGTCATGGTCTAGTGTCGTGGTCTGGTGTTATATTCTGGTGTCATGGTCTAGTGTCATGGTCTAGTGTCGTGGTCTGGTGTCGTGTTCTAGTGTCGTGTTCTGGTGTCGTGGTCTGGTGTCGTGGTCTGGTGTCGTGTTCTGGTGTCGTGTTCTGGTGTCGTGGTCTGGTGTTATATTCTGGTGTCATGGTCTAGTGTCGTGGTCTGGTGTTATGGTCTGGTGTCATGTTCTGGTGTCATGGTCTGGTGTCGTGTTCTGGTGTCGTGTTCTGGTGTCGTGTTCTAGTGTCGTGTTCTGGTGTCGTGTTCTGGTGTCGTGTTCTGGTGTCGTGTTCTTGTGTCGTGGTCTGGTGTCGTGGTCTGGTGTCGTGTTCTGGTGTCGTGTTCTGGTGTCGTGGTCTGGTGTTATATTCTGGTGTCATGGTCTAGTGTCGTGGTCTGGTGTTATATTCTGGTGTCATGGCCTAGTGTCATGGTCTAGTGTCGTGGTCTGGTGTCGTGATCTGGTGTCGTGGTCTGGTGTCGTGATCTGGTGTCGTGGTCTGGTGTCGTGATCTGGTGTCGTGGTCTGGTGTCGTGATCTGGTGTTATATTCTGGTGTCATGGTCTGGTGTCATATATTCTGGTGTCATGGTCCCCTCACAAAACACACACACTGACACAACATACTGTTTACATGCTGCTTACAATCCAGCAAACTGTTTACATGCTGTTTTGCACACCTTGTCTGCTGTTTTTTGCACAAACTGTCCCAACATTTCAGCCGTTTTTGCACATATTGTACAATATCTCAGCCATTTCGCACATACTATATTAACACATACAGTATTAACACTGGTCGGTCGGCGCTGTTTCTGTTACTGTTTACTATTTATTGTCTTTTGTGTATTGCATTTTTTGTACTTTTTGTATTGTCTTGTAACTTTGTGTCTGCACTGTCATTGTCCTGCACTGTCATTGTCCTGCACTGTCTTGTCCTGCACTGTCTTTTGTCCTGCACTGTCTTTTGTCCTGCACTGTCTTGTCTGTCTTGTTTGTCTTGTCCTGCACTGTTTGCACCAGGTTGCACAGTTGCACTTTATGTGGCTAAGACTACTTACAAGTCTTTAGCCCTGTCTTTGTTTTATGTAGCACCACGATCCTGGATAAACGTTGTCTCATTTCACTATGTACTGCAACAGCTATATATGGTTGAAATGACAATAAAAGCTTCTTGACTTGACTTGACTTGACTTGGTGTCGTGGTCTGGTGTCGTGGTCTGGTGTCGTGATCTGGTGTCGTGGTCTGGTGTCATGGTCTGGTGTCGTGATCTGGTGTCGTGATCTGGTGTCGTGGTCTGGTGTCATGGTCTGGTGTCGTGATCTGGTGTCGTGGTCTGGTGTCATGGTCTGGTGTCATGGTCTGGTGTCGTGATCTGGTGTCGTGGTCTGGTGTCATGGTCTGGTGTCGTGATCTGGTGTCATGGTCTGGTGTCATGGTCTGGTGTCGTGATCTGGTGTCGTGGTCTGGTGTCATGGTCTGGTCTCATGGTCTGGTGTCATGGTCTGGTGTCATGGTCTGGTGTCGTGATCTGGTGTCGTTGTCTGGTGTCATGGTCTTGGTCTCATGGTCTGGTGTCATTGTCTGGTGTCATGGTCTGGTGTCATGGTCTGGTGTCATGGTCTGGTGTCGTGGTCTGGTGTCGTGGTCTGGTGTCATGGTCTGGTCTCATGGTCTGGTGTCATGGTCTGGTGTCATGGTCTGGTGTCATGGTCTGGTGTCATGGTCTGGTCTCATGGTCTGGTGTCGTGATCTGGTGTTATATTCTGGTGTCTTGGTCTGGTGTCGTGGTCTGGTGTCGTGGTCTGGTGTCCACATACGTTTGTGTGTTTATTGAACCTCTGGTGCTGTGAAGAGGAATCATCTCCCACTGCATACACGAGGTTGGCTTTCAGACAGCTTTACAATTCCATCAGTATGTATTTAGTAGAAAGATTTTGTCTTTAAATGCATTTGATTATTAATCAGATTCTAATGTTGCACTAGCAGGAGTTTATTACACACAACACAAAATGTATGACATTTGGCACACGTCCTCATCCATCGCAGCTGATCTCATGTACACAGCAGTGTAGGGTTGAGGGTCTGGCTCAAGGACCCCAGGAGTGAGATTTGAACCTCTAAACAGGAGTCCAACATCCTTACTTGTGTGTGTATTATTGGTGTTTGTTACACAGGTTGATCCATCGGGGAAGTATGAGGATCTGGTGACTGTCAGATGTTTTAAACCACACTTCCACCTGGCTGGAGGTGTCAACTTGCCCAAGATCCTGGACTGTGTGGGTTCAGATGGACAGAGTAGGAGACAGCTGGTGAAGGTGAGACTGCTGAAGAACACACATACACTCACACACACACACACACACACACACACTCTCTCACACACACACACGCATACATACACACACACACACACACTCTCTCTCTCTCTCACACACACACACACACACGCATACACACACACACACACACACACACTCTCTCTCTCTCTCACACACACACACACACACACACACACACACACACACACACACACACACACACACACACACTCTCTCTCTCTCTCTCACACACACACACACACACACACACACACACACACACACACACACTCTCTCTCTCACACACACACACACACACACGCATACACACACACTCGCGTTCTCGCATGCTCACGCTCACACTCTCACACACACACACACAAATTCCTCAAATTCTTCACATACTGAGAACCTTTTGTTCTATTTTCCTCTGTCTTTGTTTTTCTGCTCCTTCTTCTGTATTTGTTTTCATCTTGTATTTTACTCTTTTTTTAATTCTTTTTTTCATTCTTCTTCCATCAAATCTTTTTCATCATCTTTATTATTTCTTCTTTTTGTTTTTTTTCTTCCTCCTTTTTCTTAATTCTTCTTCTTCCTCATGTCTGTCCAGGGGCAGGATGATCTGAGGCAGGATGCAGTGATGCAGCAGGTATTTCAGATGTGCTCCACACTGCTGCAGCGTAACGCCGACACACGCAGGAGGAAACTCAACATTCGCTGCTACAAGGTGGAGCCTCAAAATACAATCTCTGCTTTTCTCTTTTCTCACCTAGTCTTTAAAATGAACTCTAGTGTATAAAATTACAAATAAAAACATCTCCCACACAACTCCTATACTTCAAGCTAATCGTGTACATTAGTTCAGAAATGTCTTCTTTTGATACGGATTAAAACTCCAGGAAGTGACGTTACTGTAAATGAGGAAAGGGAATGTGTTCAGTAGTAAAGTCCAAGCTAAAAGACTTGTTGTTGTGTGTTGTGTGTCAGGTGGTGCCTTTCTCTCAGCGGAGCGGTGTTCTGGAGTGGTGCTCAGGTACTGTACCAATAGGAGAGTTTCTGGTGGACCTTCAGAAGGGAGCACACAAACGTTTCCGTCCTCAGGACTGGAGCAGCATGAACTGTCGCAGGAAAATGATGGTATGTGCTAAAGCTTAACTCCGAACACAAAGGTCAGAATAGATATTTTAGTTTGTGTTGTTAATGTACAATGTGGACCTTGGGTTCATTTCCAAAAGATTTCTCCAGGAGCTTCTGTTACAAAGACGTCTTTCACTCTCGTCCTCGTGTACGCTCGTGTATCAGATCGGTTGCGGAAAAGAACTGGACGACTGAAACTCCAACTTCAATACAAACATCAGAAAACGTCACTCATCTCTAAACTAAAGCTCTACCATGAACATATAAATAACCCCAGCTAAATAAATAAATAAATAAATACTGCTCTTTAATTTTTGTGCTTTGCTCCTCTAGCACTCTAGTAATATAAAATCTAGTATCGCAGCACTGCTTTTATTGTCCTCTGTTTAATACATCGCTTTGTTCGTATGTCCTCATTTGTAAGTCGCTGTGGATAAAAGCATCATATAAACACATAAATGTAATTAATGCAAATTTACTTGAACAATAAAGTTGCTGCCTTTAATTAACACCAGCGATCACGGCTTGTTTCAGAACAATTCGCTAATAATAATAACATGTCTGTGATACGTTAAGCGTCATGAGTAGCGATGTTAGGATCAGTGCTGCTGTAAATAATAATAATGTTTTAACTGTGAGATTTATGTGATGGTCATATAGGAGGCTCAGAAGATGGAATTTGACCAGAAGCTGCAGGCGTACATGGAGGTGTGCCAGAACTTTCGCCCGGTTTTCCGTTATTTCTGCATGGAGAGATTCCTGGACCCCGCTGTATGGATGGAGAAAAGGCTGGCGTACACACACAGTGTGGCTACGTCCTCTATAGGTATGGACACACAGTGTGGCTACGTCCTCTATAGGTATGGACACACAGTGTGGCTACGTCCTCTATAGGTATGGACACACAGTGTGGCTACGTCCTCTATACGTATGGACACACAGTGTGGCTACGTCCTCTGTAGGTATGGACGCACAGTGTGGACGAGTACATCAGCTGACCAACAAACCATTTTAAAAATGAAAAACACGTGATTGTGTGTCTGTCACTAAATGCGTGATTGTGTGTCTGTTACTAAACGCGGGATTGTGTGTCTGTCATTAACACGTGATTGTGTGTCTGTTACTAAACACGTGATTGTGTGTCTGTCACTAAACGCGGGATTGTGTGTCTGTCACTAAACACGTGATTGTGTGTCTGTTACTAAACGCGTGATTGCGTGTCTGTTACTAAACACGTGATTGTGTGTCTGTTACTAAACGCGTGATTACGTGTCTGTTACTAAACACGTGATTGTGTGTCTGTTACTAAACACGTGATTGTGTGTCTGTTACTAAACGCGTGATTGCGTGTCTGTTACTAAGCGCGTGATTGTGTGTCTGTTACTAAACGCGTGATTGCGTGTCTGTTACTAAGCGCGTGATTGCGTGTCTGTTACTAAACACGTGATTGTGTGTCTGTTACTAAACACGTGATTGTGTGTCTGTTACTAAACACGTGATTGTGTGTCTGTCACTAAACACGTGATTGTGTGTCTGTTACTAAACACGTGATTGTGTGTCTGTCACTAAAACTCTACCATAAAACATTCAAACACTGCATCATTTCACGCTCGGCACCACAATGTGAGGTCCACACGCTGGGTGAAACACGTCTGTAACGTCTACATGACACGTGTGAAACATTCCTGCACTCAGGGACAAAACTCGAGAGTAAGTTCAGTGTGAAACGCGGTGAACAAGTTCTGCTGTCTTTATCGTGTCTTTCTATTTTTCCACTGGAATGAAAAACAAATATTATGAACTAGTAACAAAGATTTTATATAATAATGAAGGTTTCTGTTCCAGAAAGTTGTGTGAGGACATTTTCTGTTGCATATTTTGCTCCTGGTAAAAAAAAAACACTGGTTTCATTGTTTGGCCATTTTGAAGCCCTGGTTGTGGATGATTTGTTTATTCATTCTTAACGGCGGTTCCTCACAGTGGGCTACATCGTGGGGTTGGGTGATCGACACATCCAGAACATTCTGATAGACGAGCAGACGGCCGAGCTGGTGCACATAGACCTGGGTGAGTGTTGGGGCAAAAAACGAAACTCTTCCTGTTTTGTCTGTCATTCAGCTTTAAACTGACATGATTCGTTTGGCAGGAGTTGCCTTTGAGCAAGGGAAGATCTTACCCACTCCAGAGACTGTGCCCTTCAGGCTGTCCAGAGACATTGTGGATGGGATGGGCATCAACGGTGTAGAGGGAGTCTTCAGAAGGTCAGCTTTTTATCTGCTTTGAGGTTTTAATTCTGATGCCACCTCCATGGCATGCAGCGAGAAGAACAAGTGAAAACCTTCATGTGAGCGACTTCATGAGCTGTTATGGTTTTATTAGAACTGCAGTGCTTCATATGGAAAATATGGCATTGGATCATTGGGCTGGTTTGTAGCTGATGGTGCTGTCATGAATTCCACTTACAAAACAGCGACATGACTTCCTCTGCCATGACCATAACCTAACATGTAAACCGTTGTAGGCCACAAAAGCAGTGTCCAGATCTGAATCCCACATTCATGTTTATTAAGCCGAGAATATAAGGAACATTATATATTGTATGATTAGAGAGTTCTGAGTTCTTTAGGATGAACTTGAAAACTTGAACTTTTTTCAGAATCACTGCAGATTTTCTGTAGCTTTGGACCAAGACACATTACATCATTGCAACACATTCAGCTAAAGCACATTTTATACCTTCTGAAGAACATTGTACAAAATGGTGGAATTAACACTTTGCTGCCTTCAAAACACATTGAGTAAAAACTCACAGGTGTATCGTGATAATACAGTCACTATAACAATAATCCACATAAAGAACATTGTAGGCTATGTCACGTTATCAGGCAGTTATTAATGAAGGTAAGTAAAGTTTCTCTGCTGTCTGTTAACTCAGGTGCTGTGAGAAGACCATGGAGGTCATGAGGAATTCTCAGGAGGTTCTTTTGACCATAGTGGAGGTGAGGGGGAAGAGCAGTCAGGTCATCCACAGAATCTGGAACCATAGTTCAGACCTAATGTGTGTGTGTGTGTGCGTGTGTGTGTGTGCATGTGTGTGCGTGTGTGTGTCCCTGTGTTTGCGTGTGTGCACCTGTTGTGCGCGTGTGTGTGTGCGTGTTTGTGTGTGTGCGCCTGTACGCGTGTGTGTGCACGTGTTTGCGTGTGCGCGTGTTTACGTGTGTGCGTGCGTGTGTATGTGTGTGCGCGCGTGTGTGCACGTGTTCGCGCATGTGCGTACGTGTGTGTGTGTGTGTGTGTTTTGATTTGCAGGTGTTGCTGTATGATCCCTTGTTCGACTGGACCATGAACCCCCTTAAAGCCTTCTATCTGCAGCAGCAGGACGAGCAGGCCGAGCTAAACGCCACCCTGAACCCCACACCAGCAGGAGAGGAACCTGAAACCCACCGCAGACACAGGTTTAACACCCAGACTATAGAAAAATATCATCCTGATATTAATACATCCTTATTATAACCACATGTTTGTTGCTGTTTTGTGTGTCAGCAGCGACAGCCAGAGCTTCAACAAGGTGGCGGAGCGAGTGCTGCTGAGGCTGCAGGAGAAACTCAAAGGTGTGGAGGAGGGAACTGTGCTCAGTGTCGGGGGACAAGTCAACCTCCTCATTCAACAGGCCATGGACCCCAAAAACCTGAGCCGCCTCTTCCCTGGGTGGCAGGCATGGGTGTGAAACACACACACACACACACACACACACACACACACACCTGCTCTTGAGTTGTCATTATCTTGTATCTGGACTTACTCTCATTCTCATGCACACAAATAAGAGTTTTGTGAAATGAGCAGAAGTTCCTCATCTACTGTATCTGTACCATCAGGAATTCCTGCACTGTGTGTTTAGTGTTTGTATGTACAGCTGAATGCAGAAATTTGTGTACCTTTAATTTAAAATGCTTAGTTACATTATTCTACTTTATTGCATGAATACTTATTTTCCCTCCACTTCCTTTCACTTGGAAGCTGTGGGGATGTAAATTTTTGCATGTGGCTGAAGTTCTACTTTTTAATCAGTGTTTATTGTCTTCATGTTGTCATTTCTGTGTTTCTCGCTCACCCCCCATCCGCCCTTAAATGACGAATATTTTTGATAACCCCTGATTTTTCTTTTCATACAAAATCCTATATATTTGTTATATATTGAAAATTAATTGAGAGAAAATGATGAAATCTGCTTCCACATTGCTCAGGGCTTCATTAGTACTGGATCCAGTTTAAACCAGTTACATGGCAGTAAAACACATTGCAGAATCTGAAAAAAAGTTAATCATTTAAATAAAACAAGAGGGAAAAATAGCATTTTGTGATTTATTTAGTTCTGCCCTATTTTACGTAACAGATATTTACATGTAGTCCACAAGACACCATAATAAAGAAAAAGTGCAACAGCTTACAGAATTCAGCACATTTTGTTTCCTGCAAACTACACACACACACACACACACACAGCTTGGTATTCAAATCTGTCCTACGTGCTTGACTGAATTGTTAATTACTGAAAGAGTAACACACCAAAAATGTGTGTTAATTATCTGTGAACAACTGATTTATAAACTGAGACACTTAATAATTCACAGTCATTCACAAGCTTCTTGTCATACTGGCTAGAAAATTTCTATAATAATAATTATTATAATAAGGGGGCACGGTGGCTTAGTGGTTAGCACGTTCGCCTCACACCGCCAGGGTTTGGGGGCTCGATTCCTGCCTCCGCCTTGTGTGTGTGGAGTTTGCATGTTCTCCCCGTGCCTCGGGGGTTTCCTCCGGGTACTCCGGTTTCCTCCCCTGCTCCAAAGACATGCATGGTAGGTTGATTTGCATCTCTGGAAAATTGTCCGTAGTGTGTGATTGTGTGAGTGAATGAGAGTGTGTGTGTGCCCTGCAACGGGTTGGCACTCCGTCCAGGGTGTATCCTGCCTTGATGACGCCGAGGTAGTTCGGAATAAGCGGTAGAAAATGAGTGAGAGAGAATAATAATAATCATCATCATCATCATCATCCTGACACTCATGTGTAATTCCCTACACACACCAGCAGGTGGCTCCACAACAAACAAATGAAAAATGTAAAGTATTTGTGATGCAGATAAACTGTTGTATTCAACACCAAGTGGCTCATTTTACTCTCAATACTGATTAATACAAAAAATACTGGAACACAGGTTCATCTCTTCCTCAACCGTTACCCAGGCAAAGAACTGCTGAAGAACCCGGTTTTCTTCTCATTACTGTAGTAACTTGAACCTAAAGCTCCTAGAAGCTCAGCAAGAAAAAATAATTCAGACACTTCAGTTGTGCGGCTTATCAGAAATAATCAGTTTAGCGTTAAGCATTAACACCACACCTACATCTTATTCAGTGTTTAATGAACATTTTGAGTAGAAAAACAAAAACAATGGAATTTTCATCTGGCACTGTACAGTGTTTGTGTGCAGTATTTATATAGTATGTGATTGTTCAGAATGTCCATGTTATAGATTTTAGTCCATTCATCATCAGACAATCAATTATTCATGTAATAATAATTAAAAAAAATACTGTATTGTACAGAAGATAAAAATCTCAGTAACATCATTAACACATCAATAATTAAGTGTCGGAGTTCATATCAGCTTCTTTGGCATCAGTTCATCTTGTAATTATTTCCACTTAGTTGTTCCACCTATTAATGCTTCCTATGTGTTGATTTTTATCGTGAAATATACACAAATGTAAATTGTGTATACAACTAACATAAACAACTAAAAACAAATGCATTATTATTTAAATAATCACTAAAACTGAGACGATTTAACTTCCTGTTAAACATTTTAGAATGCAATGTGCACACGATTTCCTGCAGTTTGTTTCGTTCATCAAGTGCTTTACATCCCGGTCGGAGTTGCAGCGGATCCGGAGCCGATCCTGGGAACGCTGTGTGTGAAGAGGAGGATACACCTGTATACCAGTCCACCGCTGGACACCATGCACTCACTCCTGAAACTCTTGGTGCAGTTTAGTCTTTAATCCACTGGCATGTTTGAGAAGTGAAAGGGAACCCATATGGACTTGAGGCAAAACAGTAAGTGGAACCGTGGACCATGGAGCTGTGATGCTGCACCATCGTGTAAAATGTATTTAGAACCAGTGGGAAAATATTAGTAGCAAATTATTTTATCTTTTCATTTTAATAATTAACAAAAAAAAAAACAAAAAAAAAAAAACATTTTAATAGAAGTACCAGAATCCCAACCTCATTTCAGTAGTAACCGCAAGAGTCTTCAAATGAACTCAAATTTCTAACACTAAACAATCAACAGGAACCCGATTTCAGTCAGAGGAAAGTCTCCCTCACGTGTGTCCCCCAGCCCAAGGAATGACGAACACTCCTATTTTTAGGCACAGCATCATTTGATGCGATTGCGTACTAGTGAGGACTCATCTGTGATCTCTCCGTCCCGTCGCCTCCGTATGGATGGCAAAACAATCAGTGCCAGGAGGATGAGCAGTACCAGGGCACACAGCACCATCAGTGCATAGGCCACCAGCCACATTAAAGGCTCCTGGAGGCTGCCTACACAACCTGCCGCCACACCCTCAGCTAGGAACGGGCCAGTTATCTCCGCCACAGGGACACCGTCGCTTTCTGGAATTGTGGGAAAAGGTTAAACAAATAAACAACAAATCCAATCTTATCTCACAGACAAATGATATGTGACCTCAAACACTTTGTTCAAAAAAGGTAGAATAACTGTGGCAAAATTTCTATTCTCATTTGTGTCCTACCCAAAAACATGGTCATGCAGCATGTGGAAGTAGAATCAAAAGTGAAAGTCAATAGATCTCTTATTAGTACATAGCAAAAAACATGAGGTTAAAAGGACCTGAGCTTCCTCACCAGCACACGTGCTTACGGCGAAACCCACTCGCTTGTGGGCGCGGTCAAAAGCCACATAGAAGCCTTCCATGACTGTTGCGCCGATCACCAGCCCATTGGTGGAGGACGAGATGCCGAATCGGAAGCAGTTAAGTGAACCGTCAATGTCTGTGACCAGCTGGATGTAGAGCTGCAGACAGACGAGAATCAAGCCTCAATATGCACAAAGCACTTGATTACAAACACATGGTGCATATTACAATAAACATATGAAAGTTTATAAGCCAGGACAACATGAAGAAGTCAGAACTTTGTGCTCTCGACATTTTTTTTGCAGGTTTATTCTGAATCACATTTTAGTTTCTAGTGAAAGTGGTGAGTTTCAGTTGCACTGGAACTGTGCTGTGATTCCTGTGAAAGTGAACACAGCTCATATTCGGGGCTGCACGTGTGCAAGTGAATAAACCTGTGTGTGTGTTAGTGGATGACGACATCATTACTTTCCACAACACACGTGTAAGAGAAACACAGACAGGAACACAGAGGTGAGATGCCTTACTGTGTATAATAACACCAAAATAATAAGAAATGTCACGTAGTCTTCTTCACACCCTACTGTGATGACGCCGGCGCTGCATCGGGGTTCAAGTGAGTCTGAAACCAGACCAGTGCTGAGGAGATGTCAGGAACAAACACTCTGATTTGAACCACAGTAACTAAGACTGCTCTTTTTCCTGGGACGCTTGTGTCTTGTTATTTAACAGTTTTGCAGAAAAGTGTCAGACAAAATATGTTTTTTTTTTATTATTATTTCCTTTCAAAGGAGCAAATCATGATGAGTTTATACCTGACAAGCAGCTATTACTGCTTCAGCCTTTATTATATAAATATCAAAATCATAATCCAGTATAAAAGATAATGTCTGGTCCGCTTTAATCATCATCATGATCTGAAACATAACTGTCTCTTCGTTCTCCTGCACTACAGAAGTACGTCGAGGCCCTTCACAGACTGCTGTTTAAAACAGGAGAGGATTCTTTCAGTCGTCCATTTCACTGTTGCAGGTTTGCTGGTTTTTCATCTACCACAGATCCCATTTAGCTCAGTTACTCTTTAAGGTGGAGCTGTAAATGATTAATCTTCATATTTCACGAACAAGCCGTCTGGTGTTCAATAAAATAAAAGGCATTAAGTTGAGCTTCTGGGAAAGCTGCATGTTCCAGACTTTCAGCAAATCTAAACACACATGAATGCAAATATGTTCTTGATGAAGACCTACAGAGGTTCAGAGTTATCACTGACCTACTGCTGCCTCAGGCCGAGGAGACGTTTCTGTCTTGGAGACATTGATATTAGCTACTGATCATGAGATTTTACTGAACAGTGAAGACATTTTTGAGAGACATACAGGTTTAGATCTTATTTGACAGCAGGTTAGCAGATTCTCCTTAAATATCTAGTGGGGGCTCAATGTTTAAGGCTCTGGTTACTGATCAGAAGTTCAGGGGTTCAAGCCCCAGGACTGCCAATCTGCCACTGCTGGGCCCTTAATTAAGGCCCTTAACCCTCACTGTTCATGGGGTGCTGTATTATGGCTGACCCTGTGGTCTGACCCCAACTTCCGAACAAGCTGAAATAGGAGAATTCACTGTAGTCTATTGTATGAGTCACACATAAATGCCTCTTCTACTGATAGCAAAATGTGTAACCGACTTAGTATTAGGGTTAAAAACAACATCCAATTTACCTGTTAAAATTAATCTTTATTATTATGAATAGTCTATATGCAGCAGTAGGACTGTATATTAACAGTCCTACTGCTGTGGTTTTTTGCTATTAATATTATGAGGCATCAAAAATGATTAAAAAAGCATCATCATACAGAGAGTTTTTCTATTCTGTCAGCATGACTCTGACCTGTGGAAGGATTGTGAGGCGAAATGACTGGCTAGTGTTGGTTGCTCTGAGGTAGACTGAGATTTTAGGGAAGAATCCCCACGGTGACTCGCCTTTCACCCAGCAAGCCAGCTTGGTCCCAGAGAAGAACCCAGAGGAGAAGTCTTGGATCTGGATCAACAGAATATGGTGTTTTATATGTCTAAGACATCGAGGCTTTCAATTTAATTTGTAATTTTCACACGTAAAGCCACTATTGACATATCGTACTATTGACATATGTATGATGGCCTCCACGACAGCGTCAAACACTTTCTCAGGAAGACGCAGTAACGTTGTCCCGCTGTCCACAATGGCTTTATCTGAATTATACTGGGGGAGAAAAAAAAAAAAAAAAAAAAAAAACGCATACAGAATTTAGTCAAGGACAGTCAAGTCGCAGACAAAAGCTGCATTCTCTTTTCTCAGGCTTTCATAAACACACCAAGCTCACATTAACACAACAGGTAATTCAATGCAGTGTTCGCTTCAGTCTCTGTAGCCTTGGACAGTACAATCACAGCCAATCATTTCAGAAGAATTTCCAAGGAAAATCATTTGAGTTTTTTTTTATAAGGTCACATAATCTGTTTCTCCCTCATGCTTTCACAGCTGGATTTGTTCAAGCACAGGAACAAACAGAGAGAAAAGGGAAGAAACCTAGATATTCTTACAGCATGAAGTGACTTACCTCCCTGCAGTCCAGGTTCAGATTCTCACCTCCAACTTCTAGCTTCAAGACCTCAACTTGGTAGTACCACTCCTGCAGGATGGGAGTATACCACATTGAGCCAAGGTACAGTGTTGGTTCGAGTCCTCCCATGATCTTAAACGTGTGGAAACAGAAATGACAATAAGGAGGATTTATTACATATTATGATTAAACCTTGCCTTAAAAAAACCTCTAGAACTGATATAATACACAGCTGGAGTATCGAACTCCAGTCCTGCCTGGACCACATCAGCATTTCTGTTTAATGATGTAAGACTCTTCATTTTAATTATTATATAGTGAAAATATACATGTACTACATAAATCAGTTAAAACTACAAACTCTTCTACTGTCTCCTAATGAACATGAGCAAGATACCTAAAATACCTGAAGCCACCAAATTCTGTGTTCTAGGAAGTGTTCTGTTGTGGATAAAACAAACAAGCTGGTGGTCAATAAACATTTTACATTTACACAAACTGCTATGCATCGTGGGACTTCAGTGCTAGATATGGAGTGGTGTGAGACTTAAAACATGGAAATGAGTTTACATTTCTGCAGCAAAATCAGAGGGTTTTCTGAATGGGTTTTTGGTTAAATACCTGAAAGGTCTGTGATTAACACAAGCTCCTGATATAAAAACTATTATTACACTACAAATAATGTAAGTTTAACTCTAATACACTTTTCCTAAACTCCACACTAAAGAAATGAACACAGCAATGATGCATAAAATCACTGACAAATCAGGTCTCTTGTAATATATTCTGGTTACACAAACATGAAAACAGAACAATTTAGCACTTTGGAGGCATGTTTGGAGACTGTGTATGAGCTCAAGAACAATGTGAAGCACGGTGGTGGGAGCATCATGATATGGAGATGTTTGGAGATGCTTTTAATTCACCGTGTAACTGAATCGGCTGTTGAGCGACTGATGACTGCCATGTTATGCTGTATGTCCCTTTAATGGACGTATTCTGTGGATACCTACAAGACTACATGAAAATCTCTGCACACCTTCAGTCACCACTGATCATTTGATTACAAGAGTGAAAAACAATACACACACAGGGTAACACTTTCATTGGTGCATTTTTATGGAATTTTAAGGGAAGATGAGAGAGAAGTGCAAATCTGCATGTTATATCGAATTTGGATCAGCTTTGTGTGAACAGGAGACACTCGAGAAGTTATGTTTTGTTGTGTTCTGTAGTCCATGATTATTGTAGTGAGAGAGAGAGAGAGAGAGAGAGAGAGAGAGATTCTGATGAGGTGGGAGGAGAAACTAGAGCACAGATTCATATCATCCATCTGCTCATCTCAACAGGTGAAACAGCCGCCTCCACTTTAAACACTTCCATATTGCTAACAGACCGTGCGCTCAGCTGGAGGCTCTCTGTAGCTTAATTAGCCACTCACTAACGAGATGCACTCTCCTCTGTGTGTGTGTGTGTGTGTGTGTGTGTGTGTGTGTGTCGTGGAGCTGCACTAAGGCACATGGGGACTCAGCGAGCTCTCATGTTTCTTTAAGATGCAGCTGGTGAATCTCATCTGCCCTTGAGGGCTTTTAGTTTATATGATTTCGGGCAGCAGGATAATTTGATCCTTGTGATAAAATCCAACCCACTCATGGCTTATTAGTGTTCAAACCTGGCCTCGAGGAATCGTGTGGCGTGGAGACGCTCTACTTTAGGTTGGGATTGTGCAGAATGCTGCCAGATGTTCTGGTCAGCATGATGATGATGCTAAAATATTTTAACACTGTATATACGTACACATCACTGTGTTTTATTCCTTTTATTTCACAGCAGCTCTGGGGACCTCTGGTGGCTCTGGGCCCAAATATATAAATATATAAATAAATAAATAAATAAATAAATAAATAAATATATATATATATATATATATATATATATATATATATATATATATATATATATATATATATATATATATATATATATATATATATAAACCTTGACAGTTCAGCTGTTATAGTTTGTATAAACTGCAGTTCATCATTTCAGTAGCTTAATTTTATGTTATAGTTTTATATTTTTATATCTTTTGTATTTTTAGTTCAAATTAAAATAAACCACTGGGAAAGTTTTCATATTGATGCCATTATCTAAATATTAATATATGTAAAATTTAAATGCAACAAAAAAATCTGTGAATTTGTGCAATGTTGAGAATTTATTAGTGCACTTATGCAGGTTTAAGCTGGAGTTGTGCCAGATGTTCCCAGCTGCTCCGGCTGTTGCAGATCAGTGTAAATACAGCAGCATGTAGTTGCATGGATGAGCAAAAACTCACCAAACTCCCATCTGCTGGTTTTGTGGCAGTGCTGGTGGAGAATCCCGCTCCACACATCTGGAGAGAGAAAACATCTGGGATGCCGATCTGCTTCACTAGAGAGTCAAAAAAGGGCTCCACAGATGAGTCTGGCTGAGAGAAAGAACAACAAAGAGTGTTTTGATTCAATTTGATTTGGTTGTAATGTACAATTATCATGCAGCAAAATCTGCTCTGTGAAGTGGAAATATAAGTTTGTCACAAATGTTAAATCTTACATTGCTCAAATTTAAAAGAAATAAACGTTATTTCTTATAATTGGCTTTCAACAGAACAACAGAAGTAACTTATGTCTTCACATCCTGCGCTGGATTCTGCGACTGCAATGGTGCAGGTTATAAATCTGTAATTTAACACTAAAACAACGGCCACGCCTTGGAACAGTTCGGTTACGACATCGTGTCACAGACCAGGCTGCTGTTAAACAAACACACACCGACACTCCACAGAAAAACACTTCCTTCTTTTGTCTTACCCGAGCTAGTAAGGGGTATGCCAGTCCTAGGATGCCCTGCCACTTGATGCCAGGGAGGAAGAAGCCGTCTGAGGTTAAGATAGCAGCGATGTTGATCAAGATGGTGCCGTTGGGGCCTTGAGGGATTGTGATGAAGTCGGAGCCCAGATCTCCCTGCCAGTCACCCTGAGTGTATCTGACTGACACAGACCTGCCAGTTGTTCTATAAGTACTGGAGCTGAGGAGCAGATCATACAGGCTTCAGATTAGAGCTTCTGCCGATCTATTACATCAACTGCAGCATAAACGTGAGGTGCAACCGGGGATTTAAGCCTGAGGGTGCATTTACATTTACGGCATTTGGCAGACATCCTTCTCCAGGGAGGAAATACAGCAACAAATACAACTGTTTTTTTTTTTTGTTTACTGAAGTTTTTAAGTGCTAGTTTAAATGTGATGATTAGTCTGTTTGAATCGAACACTGGACTGTCCCTAGTGTGGCAGGTGAGAACAATGTGACTTGGGTGTGGATCAAGTGTCCGACTGAAATGTCAGTTTTTCAGTTAGAACTTGAAACCATCATTTAGTGCAAATGTCTGGTTTGGTACAGAATAGTCTGTGTTTGTGTTCAAAGTGGAACAAATACACATGCAGGTGCACTCACTGGTTTAAAGGAACAAATTTTCAGGAAAGAGTTTCACGGCTCTCACACGATTTATAATCATCATAAAGACAAAGTGAGGAAATGAGACGTGATCTTACACAGCTCTGTTGAAGTATGCTGAAACGTAGGCATGTGGTGCAGCAGCTACAGCAAAGTTACTGCTCCCAGTGTCCACCAGTATATTCAGCTGAAAGCACAAACAAACCAACAGTAAGCATGGTGATAAATATGATGAATCATTTCCTGACTCAACTCCTGCCCTGAGATCCACAGCTTAGCTGAGCTGTCAGGAAAAGCAAACTTTATAAAAGATTAAGAACTAACTATGACTCCAACAGCATGGGAATTTATCACGTGTATGATTAGCAGCGCTTATATACGTACACTACAACTCATACACGTTAGTGTGTGATATAAATGCAGCTCAGTAATCAAGGCCTTACACATTTATTTGCAAATTGTATGTATTTTACAGCATGCGCTGTTTATTTATTCTTAATTAGTCTATTCGAACTGTTTAGTTTATGTCCCTGTTACCACAGGAGGAAATTTTTGTATCTTAATTTACTTGTAATGAAAACTGTGTATAATATCAGTCTCTTTAGGATTTCTAATGCAGAAATTAACAAACTCAAACAAACCTCTTGAACTTTTACCACAATTTTTCTGCCAAGACGTGTCGTTGTTTGTGACCTCATCAACATAAGTACAATATAATAGAAAGTCCTAGACGTGTCTTCACTTTAAAGTACAGTTTAAACATAGAATCCTGTGCATTTCTCCAATTCTGACAGACTGCGAGCAAGAAATCTGTGCAGGTTGAAACAAAGCTTAAGACTCAAATAAAGAGATGAAGGAAAAACTGTTGATAACTTTATTATATTTTAATTTACAAACTCTTACTCTTCATCTTACTAACATTGTGAGGACCTTCCACCGACCTAATAATTAATCCATCTAACTGATGCCATGTTATAGCTAACCTTAATCTCAGAACCGAAATAAGGAAATGTGATTCTTTTAAATGTGTAAACAAAATAAGCAAATTTGGGGGAAGAAAAAGTTTCTTTGTGAGAACTAGATAAATGCACGCAAAATTCAAAAAAGGTCAGATATTCATATCCCTGTTGGACACACACACACACACACACACACACACACACACACAAACACACACACACAAACACACACACACACACACACCCCTAATGATCTAAACCCTGCTCAAATTTTCCAACACACTAACCATCAAGCTACTGTGAAAATCCCATTCAGGGACTCTGCTGGCACATCCCCCCTCTCTCTTTCCCTCCCTCCCCCCTTCTCCCTAACCCCCCCCCCCTCCCCTTCCTCCCTCCCTCTCTCCCTCCCTCCCTCTCTCCACACACACATGCTACTGTTTTGGCAGACGCATACAAGCAAGCCACAGCAGTCAGAATAATGTTGTCTGAGCAGCAGCTCAACGAGGGAGAACTAATGAGATAACGGAGCAGTGCCATCTTGCCGAGTGGGCAGAGGGGCCATTACAGACATTCCTCATCGTTAACTCCATCATAATAAACCCACTGACTCTGAGCTCCGCTACGCCGCCAACATCTCCCATTGTCCCATTTCAAATCAGTTAAGCACTTCAACGCCGCCGCTCATTTTAATGGCTTATTATCTCAATCAAACCGTACGGAGAGGGAAAATAAAAATGCTGATTTTATTCAAGTGACGGTGACGTAATGAAGAACATTTGTTTGTCTTCTCTCAATAAATGAGTTTTTCTTAATAACCCTGCAGCTATTTGCTTATGTGTCTTTTAATTAGTTTCCTTAGTTCCAAGTGTTTGCAGTGAAACTGCTGTGTAAAAGAAACCAAATGTTTAAGATGTACTGTGGTGATGAAGCTAGAAAGTTCAAAGCTCATTGTTTTGGCATGTTCGCACGTTTCAGCCCATTGAGGAACGCATTAATTTCCCACATTTTCCGGGTTAAACTTAACAGATACGAGGCTCTGGTTTCCATCAGTGTTCACTCACATCGAACAAATCTTCTGAACAGTTAATACACAGAAGTATCTTCACCTGTTTGATCAGAACACTGTGTTCCGTTCCACCAACACAATGGAAATTGACTTATCGAACATTTTGAATCATTCATTAATTTTCTACCGCTTATCTGAACTACCTCGGGTCACAGGGAGCCTGTGCCTATCTCAGGCATCATCGGACATCAAGGCAGGATACACCCTGGACGGAGTGCCAACCCATCGCAGGGCACACACACACCCACACACACACACACACACTCTCATTCACTCACGCAATCACACACTACGGACAATTTTCCAGAGATGCCAATCAACCTACCATGCATTTCTTTGGACCGGGGGAGGAAACCGGAGTACCCGGAGGAAACCCCCGAGGCACGGGGAGAACATGCAAACTCCACACACACAAGGCGGAGGCGGGAATCAAACCCCCAACCCTGGAGGTGTGAGGCGAACGTGCTAACCACTAAGCCACCGTGTCCCCCCATTTTGAATCAGTATAAACAAATTATTTTATCATCGCAAGTCTGATACAAAATGAGTCGAGACTCTTTCAGTGTCAATAAAGTGTTTTTCCCGCTGTTGGGATAAACTTGCACAAAATTAGTGGTGGAAGATCACGGCTTCATATTTTAGTTTATGAACAAATACTGTCACCAATTCTTCAACTCCTGAGTATCTACTTTCATATGAAAAAATACATCCATTTAACTCTGACTTCTCTTGGATGGTATCTCCATTCCTTGCTTACCTAATGTTCCTCTGATCCCTGTCCCTATCCTCTCCTCTTCATCCTCCCACTCCAGCACTTTTGCACGCTAGGCTAATCGGCCCACATCAAGATGCCTTGCCTAATTGTCAGGTGCTCTCTGTCACCGTTCATGCATCTGTTACCTGTTTGTAACAATTAGCAGATGCGAGCCACTCCAGCCGTCGCCTCAGCAGACCTCGACGGATTCGACAATTAGTGTCTTGTTTAAAAAGCCGGGTGTCAATTAACATAAGTACCGTTAATTATGTATCCATTGAGCTTCTTGGATTGGGTTTTAAACACTCGCATCATTCGGGGTCAGTCTGTCTAGTCATCTGAGGAGGAGATGAGAGGAGTGAGAGGAGATAATGAAGACTTCATACAGAGCAGCACAGACAGAGCAATCAGCAAATCATGATCTAGTTGAACTGCGTTCACATGTTGTGGAGATCATGAGAACCGTAAGAAAATCACATGGTAGCCTGAGATCATGGTCTTGTGGGATGACAAGGAAGGAAAAGGAAGAGGGAATGTTCTCACTTTGTGACCAAGGGAACATTATTTTGTAAGTTTATATAAAATGTTCTGTACTGCAACCTTATGGCTGATAAATAGGTGACATAAATAAAATGCAGTCTTTATTTTATGTAACAATTTAAAAAAAAAAAGACATATCTTATCAAAGACAATGTGCTACAGAATTTTAAATGATTCACTGAATCGTTTCCATCCAACTCTCAGCCTGCTTTGCACAAAATTCACACTTGTATACTTTTCTAACCTCAGCATTTCTGGACAGAATTTTGGATCATACAGCCAAATTATTAGAAATTAAATC
This sequence comes from Tachysurus vachellii, assembly GCF_030014155.1. Lineage (NCBI taxonomy): Eukaryota > Metazoa > Chordata > Actinopteri > Siluriformes > Bagridae > Tachysurus > Tachysurus vachellii. Next base: position 18,400,913 of record NC_083460.1, read on the forward strand.
TGCACAATTCTTGATGAAGAATCATAATATTTTTCAGTTAGGCATAAGATCATAATTTTACCTTCACAATGCATATGTTTATTATTAAAAGCATCACATTTACTTTTTTGTCATTAATCTACACACAGTCACACATTTAATCTGATAATCATCAATTTCCTACTTTTTCCCCAGGTTGATTTTTACACAGAACTCTACATATTTCACAGGTAAAGGCATCAGTTGTGTCCTTGTTAAGACATCTTTCATCTGGAGCTTGACATCTTTTTGGTTTCATCTGAAGGCTGATGTCATGGTCCATACAGCATTTATAGGAGCTCAACAATGAGATGTATTAAGAGGGTTACACAAAAAGTTCAAAAATATGAGCTATACCATAGAACCCAAGGATGTGTAGAAAATGGTGAACCACAATGACGTTAGAAAGAACAGGAAATGTCTTCAAAACATGAAAAGACAAGACAACAACTTATGAGGGAGCTTTCACAGCAACTTTAAAAGTGCTGCAGAAATATCTGGCAAGTAACTAAGTAACTGGTCATGGGACAATCTCTCTTACTGTCTTGTATTACTGAAGCCCTTTCTTACAAAATACCTAAAATCATACATGCATACATAAACACAACCTGTATATTACCCGATGAACACTACCTGGTGAAACATGCTGGTCGCAGCATCATCCTTTACAAAACATGTATTTACTTCCAAAAGCTGGTTATTTAACAGTATATTACTTTTAAAAATATTTTCATTCATAGGAAAAGAAAGTGAATGCCTTCTTTTGTCTACATATGTTCTATATTCAGGCTGTTTTTTTGCTATCATTTCATAAGCAGCACAATGGATTTATGATCTAGGTCCTAATTGTGTTTTTAATCCTTGTTGCGTTTAAAGCACATGATTGTTTACTATATTAATCATTTAAAAAACACTTGCACCAAAAGTAATCTCATCATCTACAAGTAACACATACAACACCGAGTCACTGAGAGGTGTGCAGTGAATAATTCATTTCCGGTGAACATGTTCCCTTTGGTCGTAATCTCAGTCAGCTGCCTGCCTGGTAATCATGTGAACTCATGTGAGCTCCAGCTTTCAGGCCCACAGCAGACATATGAAGGAAAGTCTTGGTCTCCCTTGTGTTACCCAAGGGGTACAATTATAGTTTTTCAAATCACATGCTGCACCATGCTACCCTCAATACCACAAAGCCATGTTTGTATTTCTTATTCACATCCTGTCTACACAAGGCTTCAGAGAACCAGAGCATCTGAAATCTCTGCTTGGTTCATGGACTAGATATTTTTTGTTACTCAACTGAGTGCTAAATAAAATAAACTAGAAACTGCATTAGAGAGTAAAAAAAATAAGCAGGTTGCTTTATAAGACAACAATACTTCAGATTTCAGCGGCAAACCTTCGAAGACAGCGTACATGTGAATTTTAGACCTCAAGAAATTATAACAAACAAATCAACATTGTTAATTTGGCTAATAATTTATCTCCAGCTTTGCTGTCAAAAATTCTCCAAAATGATGTTGATTAGCTTACAACAAGACAAAAGAACACAACTCCACATTTTATAAAGATAAGAAGATAAAGAAATTAAAACTGAACATTCATGGAAAAAGAAAATACATTATAGTTCCTAAATAGCAAAAATCTTTGTATAAGGTTATGAAAGTTTTAATACAGGATGAGGCAAGTAGCACTTAACAGTATATATTAATATAACTGTAATTATAAAGAAACAAATAGAAATACAGCTTTCTGATGTTATGAATTACAAGCGGATGTGAGATGATTTTCTTCAGAGACACAAACAGCCTGATGTTAATGTTCTGCTGGTTAATGGTCCTGATTCCTACAGTAATGATGTGGGGTCTGTGATATTTCATTAAAAAAAATGACTACAGTGGTGAATTTCACCTATAATTATTAAGTTAGAATCAGAATCAGAATCAGAATCAGAAAGGTCTTTATTGCCAAGTATGTTTCCACATACAAGGATTTTTTTCTAGTACAGGACGTACAAGTTAGAACGTATTATCAGTATAGATGTCTGGTATAGAGACCTCATAACCAATGAGGTTAAAAAAAAACTGAACAAAAAAACCCCCTCGAAAGCATGTAGACCTGTAGGGCAGTTTGAACTTAATGTGTTCAGTGCAAAATATTCTAATAAAAACCACTTACTGTCTGTCCTGGTGTCCCGATGTCCATCTGTAAGTAATAACCCCGACCAGAGTCCCCTTCTAAATTGTCCACCATGTTTAAGAAGTTCACGTTTCCAGCTGGGTCTAATGCGAAAGACAACCCGTCTGCAGACGCGCTCTGGTTCCTCTTTAAGGAACTGAGCTCCAGAAGCACAGACGAGTCCAACTTTCCACTAAACATCTTCAGAGGGACTCGATAAAGTGACTGTGAGCTCCAAAACCAGAGACACACCAGCGGTAAGCTGCGGACACACATCATAACTAAATACTGCTGGTGGGACAGAGAGAAGATCAAACTCGGTTCAGAAGACAAAGTGGTGCCGTGTTCCTCTCGCCCATGTCTGACCCTTCTGAGTAATTAGTGATGAGATGTTAGACAAGTCCTGTAGAAGCTGCACGGAATAACACGAGAACAACAGCTCCACTGGAGAACTTCCTGAAGTCAATCTGACGGATGTGACGATTAAGAAGCTCTGCCTCAAAAACTGCATGGATCTGAACGAGTGACTCTTAGAGTCAGTGCAGTTTTTTTGCCTCATTAATAAGTAGATTGTCTAATAATAATTAGACCAGTGAAGCAAAATGTGACGACTTTATTAGTCATTTTTATTCATCTTTCTTACTACTTGAAACTTGTGATATGTTTTATATATTTATTCATGTTACATTAAAATAGTCGAAATATTTGTAGCATGTAATTGTGCATAATTATATTTATATTAGGAAACTATAATCAGAACTAATCAGGAAAATATAACTAGAATAAGGTAAAAATCAGGATAACATACAAGAAACAATGGATTTGTAAAGAGAGGGACAGAGTATATAATTTACACTGAGTGAGTGAATTTAAAGTCCTGTCATACTGTGTGTGTGCCAGAATGTCATTGAGTACATGTGTGTGTGTGTGTGTGTGTGTGTGTGTGTGTGTGGGTGTGTGGGTGTGTGTGTGTGTGAGAGAGAGAGAGAGAGAGAGAGAGAGAGAGAGAGAGAGAGAGAGAGAGAGAGAGAGATTAGTTTTCAGCTGAGAGAGTTTAGGTGTTGTGGTCCTCAGTGGATATTTCCAAAGGCCAAACTGTGGACTGGGAAGTGTGGCTCCAGACCAATGTCATTTCTTGCACTGTCATGACATCATCTTACCTGATGTGTCTACAATGCTGTTCTTATATAAACATTAACATGCCCCAAAAGCAAATTTGCTTTTAGCAGGCTAATGTTGGCATTCATTTGCATTGTGAAGTTAAAATATAACCATGTTCCATCTACTGGTTGCATAAATAATAAAGATTGCCAACAGTGGTTGTTGTGAGTATAAGTGACTGGCCAGATATGATGCTAATCAACAACAACCAAAGGCTACATTCTCAACTCAAACAAGCACAACTACCAACAACATCCCTGCCATAGTCAAAGTCACAACAGAGATGACATTTTTGTTTGTCCATTCTGATATTTGATGTGAACATTACCTAAAGCTCTTATCCAGTATCTGGATCATTTTATGCATTTTATGCACGAGTGGCTGCCACATGATTGGCTAGTTCTGAATGAAGTTGCTCTAGCAGGCGTCCACTCAGCTGTTTAATCACAGGTTTCTCTGTAAACCTCTGCTTTAAGCTGTATTATGATTTTTTTCCCCATTGAAGCTACCTAACCCACTTTAGATTATAGAACGTAAAGTAGACTTGTCCAGTATAATTGTATTTGTAACAGGGAATCAGAAGGTATGGATAATGTACTGTATGGATTTTTTAAATGTACATGTAAACCTGTTATATGAACTCCAGATAAATCCTGGGATGGTGTTTCAGCATCTAGATTCTATCTTATGCATACTATGTGCATAGATTTCAAAACCTTAGCACAAAGTCATGTGGTGAACTTACATTAGGAATCATCAATGCCCATTATTCCCTTAGAATCTTTTAACCAAGTTTGCAAGTGACAAGGAAACCCTTGCAGCTATCTCGAGTTCAGAGATTACAGGTTAGGGTAGAGGTTAGAGTTACATATTTAAGATAAAATTCTATTGGTGGCCACAGTCATTGTTCCAGATGAATAGATGATTTTAAGACCAAATAGCTGGTGTGCTCATATTGCACTGTATGGTATGCACTGCACACAGTAGGGATTGTTCTTTAGATTGACCACTGTATTGTAAAGTTAATTGGTTGTTTATCAGGCTTAAGATATATTACCTTAGACAGGAAAGTTTAGTCCATAATGTCAGCCTGGATCCATCTGGTCAGCACATTGGAACAAGCTTATTGCAATGGCAGGTAGTTCTCCCAGTCCTATGATGAGTTGATGAGCCAAGAAGTATGTCTGCAATGATACTTTCCATAAGAACATCATGTCTTTGTTTGTCTGAAGAGGTATAAAGGATCTCCTACAAGATGAATCCTGACAAGATGAAAAGTCTGAATCCTAGTTGGGGTTGGAAATTTGTCAGACCCTACGTTTATAACACTGCCGCTCAGTCACAAGAACACCCCTCATGCAAACTCCTGATGTAGAGCTGCTAAAGAATTTTCTTGACCGTTCATACGTCATCATTCCTTGTCCTTTAGGAATGGCTCTGCAGATGTTGTTTATATTTTGGATGTCTAGCTGTTATATTTAGAGTGCTGAGATATCTGCCAGGAGTAAGAGAGCACAATATCTGTCTATTTAGAGCTTGTATGAGGAGCCAATCACCTAATCAATGAGCTACATTGTGGCCTGTTGGTGCTTTTATCTGAACAATCTATTCAGCTGCTCTGGCATTTTGAATCCGATGCCTGTTCTCTGTTCGTTGCAAAAAATTGAGCAGATTAGCAGAAAAAAAAAGCAGGCTCACATACTTGTTGTGCAAACAGGCAACATTAGTTTTGACTGGAGCTAGTGAAGCACCAGAAGGCCCTGGTTTGATTGCATATGTCCACCAATATGGATTGTTTCAACCATGCCTGGTGTCATCTATAAACCAAACTGGTGGGGATTTATCCTATATTCTATCTTAGGTATTTGCTGAGAGATTTATGGCTGCTGGTATGGCTGCAGTGATTGGAGTGATTGCTTCCATGCAAGCAGCAGTAGCTAATTCCTGGTGAGAGGGAGGAGCAATGCACTGCAAAAAGACCTCACTAAGACACTGGCATGTAATGTATATTCAGTTAATGTGGTGAAGCCATCTATGACTTGATGCCAGTGACAATGGCAGGTATGTGGCCATGCCAACCTTCTTAAATGAACTCTGAAATGATTAAGCATCGGCTTAAATCTTAGTAAAGCTGATACTAATCCACTCTTACAAGTCTATGAGAGGTAATTACTGCGTGAATTAATCCGATTGTAGAACTATTATTCAGAGTAAAGGTAGATTTTTAGGGCAGAATGTAGTCACAAGATTTTATTAAGATAGTTGGGCAGATACAAAGATCATCAATCACAATATTATCGACACATACAAGTGTTGAACAATGACCCCTTGTAGTGAGAACAGATGTAATAGAACTACACATTAAGTAAACTCTTTCTTTCTTTCTTTCTTTCTTTCTTTCTTTCTTTCTTTCTTTCTTTCTTTCTTTCTTCCTTCCTTCCTTCCTTCCTTCCTTCCTTCCTTCCTTCCTTCTTTCTTTCTTTCTTTCTTTCTTTCTTTCTTTCTTTCTTTCTTTCTTTCTTTCTTTCTTTCTTTCTTTCTTTCTAATGGTATACTGGTCAATTAAATATCAGTAGCTGTTCACTATTAGTGAATCTGTGTCTCTATTAATAAATACCTTAAAATAGCCAATAGACCCTGCAACATATACTGCAGATTTCTACCCCTGCTCCCAAAATGGATTTTCCCCTTCTTGCCATACATAAAAAGGCCACAGGAGGGCCATGTACTTTAATATCATGGCGTTGCTCCTTTAGAAAACCTAAATGCATGGTTTAGTAAATAAAGCAGATTAGCAAAATACCCAGGCTCACATGCATGTTGTGCAAAAAAATCTGATGAAAGTCCTGATTGGAGCCACTGATGAAGGGAAGACAGAGATTTCTCTGAACACTTTGTTCTTTTTTCACACTAACGCCAAGTCTTGTTATCATCCAAGCTTAGATTTCACAAGTCACATGATCCAAAAGCATATTGTCTACATTTACATTAAAAGTATTTGCCTTGACTGTACAGTAGGGACATGAGAGATGGACAGGATGTTATAAAATTTTAAGGAACATACGTAGTTTTATATCTATCTATCTATCTATCTATCTATCTATCTATCTATCTATCTATCTATCTATCTATCTATCTATCTATCTATCTATCTATCTATATAATTACAGAATTCAGCTTTACAGTAGTATCATTTTTTACTATGAACATTTACTACACTACACAATATACTACAATATACTACACTTATGGCACTATACAATATACTACACTATAGTGACATACTAAACTATACTACACTATAATACACTTACTACACTATACAATATACTACACTATAGTGACATACTAAACTATACTACACTATAATACACTTACTACACTATACAATATACTACACTATAGTGACATACTAAACTATACTACACTATAATACACTTACTACACTATACAATATACTACACTATAGTGACATACTAAACTATACTACACTATACTACACTTACTACACTATACAATATACTACACTATAGTGACATACTAAACTATACTACACTATAATACACTTACTACACTATACAATATACTACACTATAGTGACATACTAAACTATACTACACTATAATACACTTACTACACTATACAATATACTACACTATACTACACTTTACTACCCTATACAATATACTATACTGTAATCAGAAAGCTGTAATCAATTGTACCCTAATACTAACTGAAATACTAAACCATCCCAGTTCATAATGCTTATTTTAGTTGCAGTACATCTGTTTGGATCTTCCAAGCAATATTGTATATTGTGTAATTACAGGCAGGGAAGTGGAGGTGCACAATCTGGGATTAAGCTGCGAAGGGGTTGGGTGAGTGCACTGTAATGACCTGTCCACATGTTTCTTCTCCAAAGCTTCTTTTCCAGCCTTGGCCCTTTTATATGAGGCAGATTGGGACATTGTTTGTTGCTGGTGATCAGAGCAGCAGTCCAAGTCTGACAGATTCTCTGAGAATCCACAGAAGGTGTCTGAGCTCTGTTACAGTCTAATGCCAAGTCTTATGCTTGCCTGTGGTCTTTCTCTATCTTTCTGTCTCTCAGTCTCTCTTTACCTCATTCTCATTCTCTCTCTCTCTTACTCTCTCTCTCTCTCTTTTACACACTCTCTCTCTCTCTCTCTCTCTCTCTCTCTCTCTCTCTCTCTCTCTCTCTCTCTCTCTCTCTCTCTCTCTCTTTACTTTGTATCTCTCAATTTGTTAATTCATTGCACTCATCTGAATGTTTATGGCTTCTCCTTAGGGGTTCTCAAGTCCCACTGCGTACAATATTGGCATGGCTTGCTAAATTAGGCTGAGTGAGAGTTTTTAGTGAGTGTGTTTAAAGATTAATCCAAAGAGATGGTTAACTCACACAAATGGGTACAGAAAAAATAACAATAAGCATTTTCTGAATGATGGTTTAATAATGATGGTAGCTCAGCTGTCAGATTCAGAGACATAACGTCCATTTCTGAAGGCTAATTCTTATATTGGTGGAAATATCAGCAGTCAGAGCAGAATGGTCAGACTGGATTAAGCTCACTGGAAGTCAACAATAACGCAAATAAACACCACAAACCTGGAGACAGAAAACTTCTCAGTAAATAAGACATTGTGTTCCTTGAGTTTAATGGGCTGCATGGGCACAGGCTCACTGACACAAGATGGAAAAATATGTTATCTTGTCTAATGAATCTTAATTTCTGCTGTGATTATTTAGGGTCCAAACTTTGGACCCGTACTGTTTTATGTAAGCAGTTCAGACTGGTTGTAGTGGTGGTAGTGAAATGGTCTGGGGAAATGGTTTTCTTGGCATGATCTGGACCCCTAACACCAATCGAGCCTTGTTTGAATGTCACAGACTGTCTGAGCATCGTTGCTGTACTTGTTTTTTTGTTGTTGTTTTTGTTTTGTGTGTGTGTGTGTGTCTGTGTGAAGCTGTGAAGCTATACCAATAGCTTCAATTTTCTTCCACCTGCCACAAACCTAGACTCTTATTATTATGACAGCTGAGCTTAACCTCATCTCACTTTCTCTCTCTCTCTCTCTCTCTCTCTCTCTCTCTCTCTCTCTCTCTCTCTCTCTCTCTCTCTCTTTCTCTCTCCCTGTGTGTGGGTGTTTTTCGAATGTCAGTAGCTGACATGCTACAAGCAGAATAACCAGAGGCAGAGCAGTGTTGTTTCTCTAGCAATTCTCCAGGAAATGTAGAGACAGCGTCAGGGTTAGAAATTCTCCCCAGTGTTTTCTGTCTGATGGGAGAGCGTGAGAGCATCTCCTGTTTATGATGCATTGGATGGAAAATGCACAGGCACAAACCTGCAAACATAATGTTTTCTTTCTTTGTAGAAACCGACTCTTCTTTTGTCACCCTGACTAAAAAAACCATCGAAACCATCCATTTCATTCTGGGTTTACTTCAGATTCCAAATGTTCTAAGCACTAAACCTTTTGGTCAACCCAGTAAACGCAAAGTGTATTGTTGTGTCATATGTCCTATTGTGTAATTTCCTATTGTCTTTATTGGACAGTGACGCTGGGGGTTATTTGGATGAGAGTAACATGAACACCTGCAGCGAGAAAGATATCAGCCATTTTTTGTAATAAACTGATGTGGGCATAAAAAATGAAACCATATATAAATGTACAATACTTTAATTTGAAAGACATCAAAGGTCCATTTACACCTGTCATCCCAGTGAGACTTTCACACAGTGTTATTGTGAATATTTCTTGATGTGTAATAATCAAAGAATTTCATTCATTGAGAATTAAATCATGTGTATCATGTTAGAATTAACACCATCAATTCATGCTTTGAGTTGTGTTGAATTGCCGCAGATTTATTTTCTTCATTGGCTTAATACATCTATAGATTTAATAAATGGTTCTGGTAACAACCCTATTTAAAAAATAAATAAAAGGAACTTTGCAGTTGGTTAGAGAGTACCTGGACAAACAGAAGACTATCTCAGCTTTCACTGTGTTTCATTTCATTTTTCTGTTCACTGATCCGGTCTTTATAGCCCTGTTCTCATAAGCATGCTCATTAGCTAAGTACTGGATTCAAATAAGAATAGCATGCACCCTGAAATAGAATTATGACTGATCTGTTAAAATGAGACACAAGAGTGCCATAAAAATGCAAACTAATTACTGTTGTTAAATATTATATGTTTACAAACTTCTTTTTCCATCTTTTAAATTATGGAACTTAGAAATATGTTTAAAGATGAAATATTTTCAGTTCAGATCTGTATTACTGATTGTGTCAAACTTCTACACACAATATTACCCAACAGTCTCTCTCTCTCTCTCTCTCTCTCTCTCTCTCTCTCTCTCTCTCTCTCTCTCCCATTATCTACATCTCTCTTGAGGGCCATGGTGAGGGTGGCATCTCCAAGGTATTGCCCTTGCCAGCCATCTGTGCTCTGACAGCTGTGCTCTGGATGGAGAGAGGTTGAGTACTGGTGCCCTAATGCCCCCCTCATGCCCCCTAGTTCCTGGCAAACACACCTGAAGCATCACAACACCATGCAACTGCAAACTGTCTCGTTTCATAACTGCAACTTGTGTTTCACACCAGCTACTCAACCTGCGACTGGAGTGCTAGTGAAGCAGGGATCGATGACAGGCAGTACCAAGTGAGGAACCAGTCAGTGTTGTAACGTGGTAATGTCTAATAAAAAAAGCTCATATGTAGCAAGAAATTCTATTATTACTGTAAAAGAAGCCAAGTGCTAATTCCACCTAAGTGGAGTGGATCAATGGAGACCTAGTGTCAGGTGTTTCTGAATGCTCTGCTACCCCCTCCCTGAGTGGTGGAATGGATTGTTCTGAAATGATTACCATCAAGGCCAATCCAATAATGATGCAGCTCTGCGCTGAGCTGAACGTTTCAGCATGTGCTCCTTTTTAGACATCTCAGCTTCCCTCTCTCAGATTTACACCATCCCTTACTGCCTCCTTTCCACATGTGTGTGATGTAAAGGCTTTGCTGTGATAGCAGCATGGTAATGAAACAAGGGAGCTTCCAGGTACACACACACACACACACACACACACACACACACACACACACACACACACACACACAAACACACACACACACACCAGTGCTGCAGGATAAGGAAACACATGGTGTGCTTAGCCTTTGGCTGCATGAGAGTGATTGTGTGCAGAGAGGAGAAAGATAAAGAAAAGAGAGAGGGAAAAATGGGGGTGGGGGGGTGGATGGGGGGCCTTCATACATTTTTATGACCACATGAGATAAGGTCAGTTGTGTGCCATCGTTACTAGGCAACGCGGCGCCCTTGAATTCAATCGAGTTGTGAAGCTGAGGAGTCAGATTCAAGAGTGCTGTTTGACTCACCTTTTTTTCAACCAGCTAGATGACACAAAACCAACATGCTCATTAATCTTACTGAATGGAAAATACAGACAAATACTCCCCCCCTCAGAAAAAAAAAATCATCTGATCTTACTGAAACATTCCTCATATAGAGCCTTGTCTCTGTTACGTTATGCATCATTTCATGCTCAATTAGATCTCTAGTCTATGTAAAAATCCTCGAGTGTGCCGTTAGACAGCAGAGAGTAAAATGCTCTGTATCGAGGAGACTACTCTCATGTACCCCACCCCTTCCCACATCCACACCCACTCCTTCATCCCTCCCTCGCTCTCTCTCCCTCTCCCTCCCTTTCTCTCTCTCTCTCTCTCTCTCTCTCTCATCCTCCCCCTTTTACTACCCTCTTCTACTCACATTTCGAGCTCCTCTGTGTCCTAGTTTAGTACTTCAAGGTTGGCTACAGCTATACGCTGGTCCTTGCCTTCCATCTAGCCAATGGTTGCAGTTGCAGGGTGGGGCTCGGACATCGAACGCCAGTGGGAGACTGTGTGCCTGTGTGTGTCTGTGTACGAGTGAGTGTGTGTGAAAAGGGAGATGGGCCAGAATATGTGTGAAGCACATAGCAAAGAGAGTGCGAAAAATGGCTTCCTTGCAGGCATATTCCTATAGACCAGGGAAGGTCAGTGTTGTTTAAAAAAAAAGGTTGGATCTGGAGAGGATCAGGTCTCTGGTTCAATATTTCTTTCCTGACAAAAATCCACAGTCAAATGACTGGATATTAGAGACATTGTTTAGCATCACTGTGATGCACCATTAGGACCAAAAAAAAGACCACAGACTGATTGTTTTATTTAGTCCTTTTCACTATTTAGGACTATTAGTCCTTTTCAAAACTCTACACATTATTAAGCATTTATTTCTCAGACTGAAATAAAGGATTATATGATATTTATGATATATTAGCTGACTATTTTTCAGTCACAAATGATGAGAAGAAATACAGCATAAGCTTGAAAATAAAATATATTCTGTTTAATCATACAATTAACTACAATATTTTTTCCAACCTTATTTATATTTGTAGTTTAAATATAACCTGTAGTGTCTTGAATAGCAAAGATTATAAAGGTTATATTCCCAAAGGTTATAATGCTTTAAAAAACAATTTTTTTCAGAGTGGACAGCTGACAAATTCCTGACAGACTGCAAGTGATTTTGCTTAAAAATGTTCAGAATGAAATCTATCTAAGAAGTGAACAGTGTATGCATCATAACAACTGTCACCTTTTTATGCAAAAAATTATAACATCATCATATAATTTAATGTTTCAAATGACTTTATTTGAAAATAAAGACAAATTAATTAAATAAAAATAATAAATAATAATTTGGGTAATAAAATAATACCCCCAATATTTTTTTTTGTTAATGTTTGACTACATTTCTCAGGCTAGAAACACCTTCATCTCATTTGAGACATATGACTAAGGTAAGATCACACATGTGGGTAATATGTGCTGTGGTTATGGAACACAACTGGAAATACTAAGGGACTTTGCTTGAGTGTGGGAATCATGCAGTGGCCTGTACCTCAGCTAAGCCCTTGGAAGAAAACATTATTTATTTCTCAGCTGTCCGACTGCTACTTTCATTTTGAAACTGGTTAATATTATCCTTTACAGTGACACAGCAGATACAGTAGATCTCTTAAAGTCCTGGGTTCAACCCTGAACTCTGTCTGTGAGTATATCTGCATGTTCTCCCCATTTTAATGAGGGTTTCTCTAGTTTCCTCCATTAGTTACCATGTGAAGCTTCCACCACCATGCTTCAATATTGGGATGATCATCAGGGTGATGCACAGTGCTGGGATTCGTCCAAAAAGCTTTTTTGAGCCAAGGCCAAAACGTTCTCAAGAGTGTTCCTGTTCCATAAAACCTACGTTGTGGAGCGTCTGGGCTATGGTTGTCCTGTGATACCCTTGGCCTCTTGGCTGCTTCTCTGACTGTCCTCTTTACCTGGGTCACTGGCTTTTAGTGGATGTCCTCTTCTTGTTTATGCCATATTCTTTCTTTCCTCACAGACTTGTTTTTATAGCTCTGTGCTATTGGGTATTTACACTTAGTTCACAACATGACAGTTTAATTGTACATAGATCAACTTCATTAGCATAGGGAATAATTCATGTAGATGAATACTTATGCAAGGCACTTTAAGCCAAAACCAAATTTGCTGTGTGAGGAGTAGGTCAACATAATTAACTAAATAACCAACTATTTAGTTTTGTAGGTGTGTTTATAGCTTAACATTTACTACTATAACTCAAACAAAGTATAAATTAACATTGAGTATTAAATAAGCTGTTTTTTGACCAGTGCTCTATCACAGTACCAGCTAAACATTACCTACAGTACATAATGGTGGCACAGTCCTATGAGGTATAATAGAGATATAATATTAAGTGGAACAGCCAGGCAATGCAGCACCATCACATTCACGTTCCGTATTAGCACATTTAGTTTGCTGAGGTGCTTCAATTTTCTTGATCTCATTTGAGATGTTTTATGGTTACACTACTGTCTTTTCTTCTGCTTTAGTTAAAGCTGTCCGCCTTTTTTAATCAGAGTTCCCTCATTCAATTATTTGATGGTCTTTGGCCTGAATTTTAGTTCAATAATGCTGTAGGCTGTTTACTTTGAGGAATCTAGTCACTGTCAACTCCAGTCAATTTGACGCAACTTAAAGGTCACGTCTCCTCTAGCATGGCTCTTCTGGTCTGCTATATAAAAGTAAGCATGTAAAAATGGGATTCGTTTTTATTAATAAAAGTACCTGATTCTTGCAGGATCAAAATATCATATTTAAAACTGACAAGGTTAAATGCTAAAGCCATATAAACACTGGTTGCATTTCAGTGTGTAGCCTCGCTAGACAGTAGCATTGCTAATAACTATTTACATGTTTCATTCGCATGGTGGTGTGCCATTGGATTCTCAAACTATCGAAACAAAATAGATAAACCAATTAATTGATAGATTAGCGCATACAAACAACTCCATGGTAATTTATTAATAAAGAAGGAAGTGTTGAATTATTATTACATTATTATTATAGCAGACGAAGTGACAAAGTATGTAGCTTGTAATTAAACTGCTTTTGGAATATGAAATTTTCTATATAACATAGCTTGCTTTCTTTAGCTAATTTTAAACATGTGGCATATTCAGACTTAGACCAGTTGTTATGTTTGCCATATACACTCACCGGCCATTTTATTAGGTACAACTTACTAGTACCGGTGTGGTCTTCTGCTGCTGTAGCCCATCCGCCTCAAGGTTCGATGTGTTTTGCGTTCAGAGATGCTCTTCTGCATACCTCGGTTGTAACGAGTGGTTATTTGAGTTACTGTTGCCTTTCTATCAGCTCAAACCAGTCTGGCCATTCTCCTCTGACCTCTGGCATCAACAAGGCATTTGCACCCACAGAACTGCCGCTCACTGGATATTTTCTCTTTTTCGGACCATTCTCTGTAAACCCTAGATATGGTTGTGCATGAAAATCCCATTAGATCAGCAGTTTCTGAAATACTCTTCCCCATTCTGACGCTCGGTTTGAACTGCAGCAGATCGTCTTGACCATGTCTACATGCCTAAATGCATTGAGTTGCTGCCATGTGATTGGCTGATTAGAAATTTGCATTAACGAGCAGTTGGACAGGTGTACCTAATAAAGTGGCTGGTGAGTGTGTGAGTATATATATATATATATATATATATTCATTAATTTTCTACCGCTTATCCGAACTACCTCGGGTCACGGGGAGCCTGTGCCTATCTCAGGCGTCATCGGGCATCAAGGCAGGATACACCCTGGACGGAGTGCCAACCCATCGCAGGGCACACACACACACTCATTCACTCACGCAATCACACACTAGGGACAATTTTCCAGAGATGCCAATCAACCTACCATGCATACAACCATACCGTGCCCCATATATATATATATATATATATATATATATATATATATATATATATATATATATATATATATATATATATATATATATATATACAAATATATCTAAAGAAATAAGCCTTTATGTTTTATATCAGTAGCTTTCCTTCCTTTTGTGTCTGTAACTACAAACAAAAGATAAGATAAATTCCACAGACTACACAAGTTCACACTGTCAGTAATTATTCTTTTAGGATGCTTTTGTGTGGGTCAGGCAATTCTAGCCTTTGTGGAGATAAACATTAATTTTTCACCCTCAAATAATCCAAATTATTTTTAATTAACTGTAAAAACTTTCATACCTCCTATAGACTTGTAACGTAATCCCTAATGATTACTACTTACATGTCTTTAGGTATGACACCAGGGAATGCTGGTAATTTTATACATTGTTATATTTGGATCGACGTACGCACCAGTTGTGTTTTTGTCACCTTCTTTGTTTAAGGTGACAAAAGGGATCATATGGCAGTCATTTGGACTCTTATTCTTGGCTAATGGGCAACACAACGAATGTGGGGAACCTGATCCGTCGTTAAGTGGCTCGGAGTTCTCTGGCTGACATTTTGCCAATGATAGGGAAGTCTGTGTTTGGTTGTAAGGGAACCTTGTGTCTGAGCCGAGTTGTCAAAACAAAGGTGCTCCCCTGACAGGCCAGGTTTGTGTGTGTGTGTGTGTGTTTGTGTGTGTGTGTGTGTGTGTGTGTGTGCGTGCGTGCGTGCATGTGTGTGTGTGTGTGTGCATATAAAGCAGTTTAAAGTCCCTGAAGGTTGCCTGGGTCTTCGTAATAGGTGTCAGCCAGGAGGGAAGCCTATCATACAGTTCAGCTTCAGTTTACAGCTAAAAATGATTCACATTTGTGAGAATTTTTTTCTGTTTGTCATGGAAAATTATTATTATTTTGGATATCTTAATATAATTGGCTATCGTTATAACATTCAATATGATCATTTAATGTCTTTCATTTACATGTTTCTTTGTATAGCGGTTTTGTCAATATTAACTATCACAAAGCAGCTTTACCGACATGACAAAAAACTAAGAGGCATTTGAAAGACAACCCGTCCTCTACTGGGTGACAGTGAATTGAGGGATTTTCATGAGAACACTATAAACCTGAGCACTTGATTTTATTACAAGTCTCTGACATTCAGGTAAAATTATTCACTTGAGCAAAAAGGTATTTTTTAGGTAGTATACATCTTTAGGGTATCCAGGTGAGACTATATACACAATAGCAGAAGATGAGTCATGAGTGCAGTACTTTCCAGATGAAGAAGGAGGAGGGACAGAGCAGAAATACAGCATCAGGTAGAATTTGGCAGGTCTGGAAGATGAAACAAGACTCAGCAGGATGAATATGTCAGGATCTGGTACCTGCATCACATTGGGTCCCAGCACATATAGGAAGAGAGCACATACTATCAGTAATAACTAAAGTTATCCATGTCACCTTCATTTCAGCCCTGCTTTATTCCTCATTACAGTCTTCAAGTTAATATTCTGTTAAAATATATTGGCTTGTACATTGATGAAACAATTATTTAAAAAACTGATTACTTAACCTATTACAATATGATATGCAAATTATTAGGGATTAATACCATGGTCACAGAAAACATTTAAATTTCTTAGTAGTTCTACGATCCCTGGAAAACCACAAAGAGCATTTGCAGTCACCCGGATTGTCTGACAGTATTTGTATTAAATGGCACTATCATACAGCTGTCATTCCCTGGAATCCTCTTGGTGTTGGTTCTGAATTACAAAAAAAGATTTGGCCATTCTATGACTATCGGGTGGGGTGAATTACCAGGATAACATATGGCACAATGGCATTGCAGTTATGTAGCTGTTTAGATAGCTATGCCCCCTGACAGGTCTTGGGTTCAATATTGAGCTCAGAATTCTGTCTTTCTGGAGTTTCCATAGGTTTCCTCCATTTTTTCTCCAATTTTTCTATTAATTTCCGTTTTTCTCCAATTTCTATTAGTATTATAAGTGGCCAAGGTTGATTCAGTACGTAAAGCTACCATCACCATGCTTCACTATTGAGATGATTGTCAGGTTGATGCACAGTGTTGGGTTTATGAAAAATTATTTTTTGTGCCAAGGACAGAAAGATCTCCAGGGTACAGTCTGGGCTATGGTTGTCGTGAGACAACAAGCTTTGGCCATTCTATTTCACCTGCCTGACTATCATGGGTGGTGATAATAGAGATAATGGCATGAGGAACAAAATCCAAATTAGAAATAACTGGTTACCTGTAGTTCCTGCAGTCGACTTTACCCTTTCTTTTAGCACATTTTCCCTCTTGTTTTACAGAATTGAAAGTGCAGATTATCCCATCCAGCAATCACAACCACCTGCATACTGCTTACTACTAACTCTACCCTTAACCCTAACATACTATACATCAGTGTGCTCCAAGATCATAACTAGTCTAGTTTCAAAATGTCCATGTAGCTGTCACTCATTTGATCTCACTGATCATCATCTACTTGGTCTTTCAGCAGCCTTTAACATCATCATTTACAAGACTCTTCTGACTGTCCTCATGGTGTATATGGCACAGCATGGCAGAGTTTTATCTAGAGCGAAAGGCATATCAGGTGACATGGAGGGAGAATCCACATCTGCTCCATACAGACTATTTACCCTGCTTTTTCAGTGAGGTCATATAATCACATGGGTTTTCATACCACTGTTATACTGATGACAACCATTGTCATCTTGTTTCTGTACAGATCTCAGCAATTTTATTTCATCATAAAAGACAGCTTACTAGCTACAATCCCAACCAAATTGAGCTGCTATATATCCCTAGACATGCATCAAAAATTTTCTGGACAATATTGAGATCACACCACCTGACAATCAACTATTCTTCCTGCCTCTCATCACTATCTGAATCAGTCATGCAGGTTTCTTCTTTACAACACAAAGGATCTGGCCTTTTCAGTCCACAGGGTCCAACGGGTGTCTGCCTGGATAAAAAGACCCAAATGCAGCATAGCAAAAAACACGTTTTATTAAACATAAACAAGACACAAACAAAACCGGGAAACACTTTGGGGAAAAGAAACCCGAAACTCAAAAAACAAGACACAGACCACGGAGACATTTCAGAGACAAAACAAAGACGAGGATTCCCGTGAACACAAGACAAAAACACGTCAAGGTTTGGGCTAGATCCTGACACACAGAGGCCACTCAGGTACTTGTTCGGTCCTTTTGACATTCCCAGGACAACTGGTTGGTCTGTCTCTGTGCACCATGTGGCCCTTGCACCCACCCAAGCACTTATAATGCCTTGCTCTGCAACATGCTCCCGTTGAGCTTCTACCAAGCCTAGACTTGACCCGCTATCCTTCAAGATACAAGGATGACAAAACTCTGTCTGTCTGTCTGCTGAATCACTGGTGGCCTTCAAACAAAGACTGAGGACCTACCAAATACTTGCATTAACATTTCTATTAAAACATCCCCTGTCTTGTGTGTTTTCTTTTATTATTTACCATTCGGGACAACATCTCATAATGCTTGTGAGAAGGAGCTGCTTGTGTTAAAGTGACGTAACAGTAGGGGTGAGTAGTGTGTACTGTACTTGCTCCACTTGGCAGAACGATGGTCCCATGTTAGATGTCCCACTGCTAGGCAAGGTGGTGATCATCTCCTCCACGAAGTGGTTTCTATATTAGAGTTCTTGTTCCAGTGCTATGTTCCAGCAATATGCCATGTGTACAAAAAAAGGTGTGCACCATATTTTGCAATTTCTCACTAAAATGTCATCAGTGTTTCTGAATCCAGTGCTTCTGGTGACACCACCAGCAAATACAGTACAAGCAATACGAACAGGTATAAAGCTGTCATATTAAAGCTCTGTCCAGGGGAAAATGCTGGACTATCTTATAGACTACATCCAACCAATCAGGAAATAGAGGGATCTTTACTTACCTGTTATATGTCAGTTCTGAAGAATTCTCTCTCTCTCTCTCTCTCGCTCGCTCTCTGCAGATGTTCCTGAAATATTACATTCAACATGTGACTCAAGTTTTTGTGTGTGTGTGTGTGTTACAGCTGATCAAATTAATGGATATCTGACATGTGGCCTAATGATAATTAATTTAATATAACTACCTCCAAAATTAATCATTATGTCATCAACTTTATAGCTGCGGCATTGAGCTTTAAAACCTCCCATGTTTAAATCTAATAAGTGAGATTGTTCCCTATAAAATGTCACTTTTTAAAATCTCATCATTTGTCAACAAAGGCCACAGCAATGTGCACTTTTTCTTTATACCCACTTACACCCTTAGAACTGTCTCCGCTAGTTATCATGTGTAGCATGGTTTAAGATATAGATTAAGTCATTTGTGTTGTCCTGTCATCTGATCTCTCTCTTTTTAACTAGAACAATTTTAAAAGAAACATTACATGTGGAAAATCAAGGCTGGGCTGCTTGGGTGGGACTGGCCTGGGGTTGTTGCATGCCTTGCACCGTCTGGGGCTTGCGATTCGATCCTGTCTCTGCTTTGTACGTGTAAAGTTCTTCCCAGGGGTTCTGCAGGTTCCTCTCCCAGGCCAAAATCATGCATGGTAGGCTAAGTGACAGTTCCCTGTGATCCTGTGTAGTATAAGTAGTTCAGAAAATAAATGAATGGAATGGATGCGGAAACTCCCTGTTTAGATAAAAATTGCTTTTAATGTCACAATAAATGACTTATCAGGTTATCTTATATATGAATTAATTAATTTATACAATCATTTATCACTCTAATCATTCAGCCAACTCATCTCTATCCAGTACACACACACACAAACACACACACTTACTGTTCCCAATCCACTTTCGTGTCACAATTCACTACATAGACAATGACAATTGTCCATTGACAAGACAGTGTTTTTTTTAAACATGCTTTTTTCTATTATTTTCATGTCATAGACCACAAATCACTAATTCCAATTCTAATCAAGCGACTCTAGTTCACATTAAATGTAAATGTCATTCCTGATAAAACATTTTAGCTCTTTAAATATTTAGTGATTTAGATTTGAAAAATGTGTTTAATGTGCTGAAAACTATGAAAATAACCAGGATGGAGGGGCACAAACACACCTTTCTGCTCTGTTTTCATTTGGAGCTTAAACCGTGTTGTTATTGGTGCTTTATGTTGTTTCATTTTTTATTTTTCTGTCACATTCCTTATTGTGTGCTAACCTGAGAAAAGCAAATACCTTTGTTAAATGCCTCTGGTATGATTTCTATTCCTGCACATACATTTTAGTGTTTTGTTTGTAACACACCCATTTTTAGCACATAAAGGGCCTGATGGAGTGAGTCAGGTGTCCTCATGTGTTTGGAGCGACGGAATTCAGAGAAGGTGAATGGATACAGAGTCTAGAGTAAAGACGTCTCCTAAAGCATCATGTGAACCTGCATCTACTGAACAGTCTTCATTAAGGCAATCAGATGTGCACATGATTAGTTCAGGTGCACCTGCACCGATCAGCTCTCCTGCACATCCTTTTTTTGCTCGCGCTCTGGGGAGGCGGGAACCTCGGCTCCTTTAAGGCGCTATGGGAGGGATGAGCGGCCGCGGAGGAAGAGGAGAGAGGAAGAAGCTTTCTTACCCGTGATGCTGTGAGCCCGAGAGCGCGAGCGCAGCAGAAGCCAACGCGATTAGCGGGAGGAGAAGCATGCGCGTGCGTGTAGCCTGCGGGACGGCGAGAGGCGCGTGAAGATGGTCTGAGTTCCAGCGACCGCTCGCTCGCTCCCGCCGCTTCTGCTTTTATCCGGATTTGCTTTTTTTCCTTCCCCATTTTTCCCGTTTGGAAAAAGTATGATGCATTTACCTTCTTCCACATTCCACACATGCTTGTTTTTATTTTTTCTTTAAATGCGTTTTTTACCTTTCCGCCCCCTCCCGCTTTGGTTTTCATTTCAATGACACACTGGAGTGCGTCTTTTTGCCTCTTGGTGTTGTGTCCGAATTTTCTTTCCCCTTCTTCGGTTTCCAGCTCGAGGCGCGTGGCGCAGAGCCGTTGTTGCCCGTGAACGGCTCGACTCGGACCCGGACTCAGACTCGGACTGAGACTCAGACTGCTCGTCGCAAGCCACGCAGGATAAACCCGGGACTACGGAGGACCGGATCGCGGAAGCGCACGACGCTCGTGCCCGGCGCGCGAGAGCGCGTAGATTGCACACGCGGAGTCACCGAGAACCGGACCGAATCTCACCTTGCCGCCGGCCTACAGAGGTGGCAACAAACAAACAAACACAAACAACAGTGGACAAAGTGCGCGGAGTGCGAAGAGGAAGCATAGCTGGGGGATTGAACGGAGCGGGGCATGTGGATATTTGCATTTCTCTTTCTCCAGAGCATCTCAAATGGTTGGTCATCATTTTTATTATTTAAATCTAATTTTAAATTAAACTCAGTCTCAATTAGGGCCAATAGGGGAAATGATCAATAACGAATAGCAGGCAATTTAAAGGTGATTATTTTCTAATTCAGTTTCAAATTAAAATTTGACCACAAAAATGCAGCTCTAAACACTGCAAACAGAAAAAAAGGCCTTCAAGAAAAGAGCTGTCTATCCGACACACACACACACACACACGCACGCACGCACACACACACACACACACACACACAGAGAGAGAGAGAGAGAGAGAGAGAGAGAGAGAGAGAGAGACAGAGCGTCTTCTAGGGGGGATTTAGCGCTAATTACACAGGTTGCGCGTTTCCTGCCATTCACTTTCCGCTCGATGGCGCGTTAATGGACCCGAGCTCCTGTTTAACACCTTAAGTGATTAAGATGGCATTTGATAATACGTTGAGATTTCGGAGGAACATAATAATAAAAAAAAGAAAACTAAAAAAGCATGATAAAGCGGCCTCGCCGGTGCCTCCCCAGGACTTATGTCCTGTTCCATCATCCATTCCCACTATGACGAGGTTAATTGCATCCTTCCAAGTATTATCATTTCAAATGTATTTTTGAAGCAACAAACCAATCAGACATATGCTAATAATGATTATATATCAATAATGCCTAATAATTAGTTTAACATTTCAGCTGATGGGGTGAGGGACGAATAAATCTTTCTGTTTGTTTGTGAGTAATTAGGAAATGATGCTATGGTTTTATAAATTAGACAACAATATTGTGCATATACACAATATAACAACAGTAATATACATAATGTTTTATTTTTACCTTAAGGATTGTGATCGTATTTAACGAGAAAATCACACATTTTGTCATCGTTAAATACTTGAATAGATGATTAACGAAGACATGACAGGAGGCTGCAGGTCAATATAATTATTATTTTACATAACATTTTATAAATCAATTTGAAATAAGGTGAAAGTCTTTAGGATAAATACTGCAAAAATGTTAAAAACCTGTTTCTGTGTTTCTGGGTGTGTTGGGTATGTATAGTAAATCTGCATTCAGGAGCAACTGTGTGTGTGGATGCATGAAGAGTTGAATAAAAAGGCAGTCTGTTATGCACTGCATTGATTTGAACAAAAAAAAAACAAAAATTTTATTGGCAAAAAAAAAATCATTTTTTTGTGTTTTTTTAAGATGATCTGCAACCGTCAGTCAGTAGGTAAAAACATGGTTGGGTGTGTACGGTGACCAAAGGAGGGAGAAAAAATGCAAAATGAAGGGAAAGGCAGGCAAAGAAATCAGTCTCCTTGACAAATTACACACAAACGTTGCTGAATGGAGGTTACTATGCAACATCCAGAGTAAAATACAGTGGAGCAAAATGACTGGGTTTGAAGGGATTCAATGTGAAATCGCATTTTGGTGAAGGAGGAAAAGATGCGGCTTCAGCTGTGGATGTGGACATGGCTGCTGTCTTTTGGGACAGTAGTGTTGGGTTGTGTACTGTATGTGTGTTCACATTGTGTGGTATATTAACAGCAAAAATGAGAATAAGAATAAGAAAAAAAAATCAGTGCCTCCCTCTTCCCTTGCCTCAGCTGCTGAATCTCATAAAAGACCAATAAGAACAGATTATTCATCGTACACCAGGTTAGACAGCAGGATGAGAGTCATGTGAGCTCTCGTCTGTTTGTACATTCTGTACATCATGTTGTGTTCCCATTTTTCTTGCTCTTACCATACAGGATGTTAATACAATAACTATTGAAAAGCTTGTGTGTGTTTGTGTGTATGTTTGTGTGTGTGTGAGTGTGTGTGTGTATGTTTGTGTGTGTGTGAGTGTGTGTGTATGTTTGTGTGTGTGTGTATGTTTGTGTGTGTGTGTATGTGTGCGTGTGTGTGTGTTTTTAATGCATCTTCAGTATAAAGTGTTTTGAAACAGGTTGATGATTAGAATGATAAGTCTCATTAGCAGGAATAATTTTTTCAATGGTCTTTCATTGCTGGCCATTTTTCTTCTTTTTTTGTGGATCAAGCCTATTCTAGAAAATTCTAGATCTCTGCAAGGTTGCACATGCTCCTTGGCCTGTCTCTATGGAAACCTCCATTATGAATGCCATGGCTGGGTGTTTCATCAAATAAGGCCATAGTGAGAACGATCCTAGAAGTGCAATGTACATGTAGAGCTTTTATCACTGTGCTGCCTGGTCACAGTAACAACTGAACCTGAGTAATCATATAATTCTCTTTTTACAATATTCTTCTTAATGACCAAATCCTGCTTGAATATTTTGTTTTATTTCTGTATGATGGCATCAGTGGTAGATGGTGTGATATGTGGTCTGGTGTGGAAGAGGACTGTGAAACAGTGATGCTGTCAAGCAGAGCTGAGCAATATGGCTAGTGAAAAAGTTCTTATAATTGACCATAACTGGGAATTAACCAACTCAGGAAGAACAGGAAAAAAGCAAAAGAATTGTGAAGACATGAATGATGTAGTCAAATAGAAAAGAGTGTTGTGATGTAGGCTTTCTGTAAGCAAATATTCAGTTCCTATAATTATATTGTAACATAAAATTTTTTATTGAAAGGAAAATTTAAAATGAACATTTTATCACAATGTGAATTTTTTTTAACACAGTTGTAGCTCTAATTGAGATGTTTATTAAAAGCATCAAATCCTTTAAACTCTTACTGTTTAAAACTTTAGTTCAGATTTCTACCTCAAGGGTTTTTTTTTTTTTGTCAAGCTAAAATGTATTCAATGCTAATTTTGATAGACACATTACAGGGGCTTGGAGAATTTAGTCCTCGCTTTAATGCTGAGCAATCCTTCAGGCAAAGTTTGTTCAAATTTGAATGTGTACAATTAAACAGCACAATCTGTGTCTTGAGAGGAGGAACACAGGGACTGTGATGTTACAGATTTGCAGCTGTAATGGTATCATTCCAAGCTGCAGGATGAGAAGCAATGGTACGAGGAGTAACAGTGGATTATAATCTCATGTCTACAAATCCTAATCCTAATCTAAAAACATACCCTGTTCTGTTATCTGAGATTATCCTATGGAGTATGGACAGCGTCTGTTTCCTGATGAGATTAGTGAAGGTTGACAGGTAGAAACAGTGGGTAATAATCTAGGTTATAATGCAGGCTTTTTAAGAACTGGCGTTTTGTGCAATTAATATCACTGAACACTTTAAGGTGGGAAACAGCACTAATTTGAATCCGTTTGGCCGCTTGGAAGTGTGTTTGGTGGGAGTTAATCTACTGGGGGCAATTAAGCCACTGTGCTGATTAAGGGCCCATCTGTTCGAGTTTTTGCAAGGTGCTCATGAAAGTCTTATGCCTTTCAATCCTTTATCTATTTAAAGATTCTCCCAAGTTAGCATGGCCTTGTTCAGGTGCTGGATGGAAGGCTTACACAGGCTAATTGGATTAAAATCAATTACTGCAGTGTTTGCTCGACATGCTGTTTGCGTTCAACTACGTGTCGTTTGTCTTTTCTGCACTTTTCAGCCCTAAATCTCTACCAACATTTATTAGGACATCTCAATTCTAAATTTGGACAATCAGTGGATCGTTTGGACGTATCGTCTGCTGACCTGTTTGATGGCTGTATTGAAAATCACTGGTTCATTAAAGAGAGAACCGGAATAAGAACCAGGCAGAACCTGATGCCTTCATTATTTTTGCATCTACTGAATGTACTGCATTTTTTTTACTGGTTTAAAGATATTTCCTATGAAGTGAGTGAAAACAGCAGCACATGAGCATGCGAAAACATTTTATGTCTGAAATCTCAAATTATTCCTGGAGCGAAAAGGAAAAATATTTTTGTCCACGTGAAAATTAACTTCATATTCTACAAGTCTTACAGTCTCATGTGTGAATGTGAATGCCGCTGCTCAAAAAGATAAAATTACACTAAATTGCAGTACCTAAAAATTCAGATGTAGATTTTTAAAGCAAGACAAATGACATTGTTATAAAGTGTTTACTTGGATGACTTTGTAATACTAAAACCCTGAGATTTCATATGGAACATCAATCATCCCATTAGATTTTTATTACTTTGACAGTCTCTTAACCAAAGTTCATAAACAATTCTAATGAGCTGATTTGTTAGAGTACATTATGATTACTGTATTCCTTTATAATAAAATTGACTCAATTTTTAATAATCAGGATTTATTTATATTTCAGATGAAAGAAATGGGAGAAGGTAAAGACTCAAGTCAGTTCGCTTTCTTTCTGCAGACAGTTTTGTTTACAGAATCTTACATTTAGCCTCTATGTGAATTCGATGGGACTGAAATTGCAGTAAATCCTCTGCTTAATGTTAATTCTTAGGAATAAACTAAGGAGCAAAATACGTAATATAAATAAGCTATTTTGCCTACAAGTAATAAATAAAAAGCCACTCTATTCAGAGCACAGTTCTAATGAGGTGAATGAAATATGTAGAATTCTACCAAGCTTTTTTAGTTGATTCTTGTTTAGTGTTTTAGTGTTTAGTGTTTTATTTATTGTTAGTGTTCATTTATAGACAGATGAATGTGTGTTTTTAAAATTGTGATGTAAAGATTATACGCAGTAAATGTTATTATTATTATTATTATTATTATTATTCCGTAAAACCAACATGGTGACACTTATTTCAAGACAAAAAATAGATATAGATATTTACTCTAGATAGGGTTTGTGTTAGGGATTGTGTTAGGGTTTGTGTTAGGGTGTAAACCACAT
This sequence comes from Tachysurus vachellii, assembly GCF_030014155.1. NCBI lineage: Eukaryota > Metazoa > Chordata > Actinopteri > Siluriformes > Bagridae > Tachysurus > Tachysurus vachellii. The sequence goes on from NC_083460.1 coordinate 18,426,842, forward strand.
GATTCAATATGATTTTGGTTTTTAAAGCCACAGCTGGATTTACAGTTGAATATTAGACTCTGATATGTGACTATGGCTGTTCAGAGACTGGTGTTTAATTAAGCCTATGTTTAATACGTGAGTGATTATAAAGAAGGATAACAGTTTATCAGGGACTTTAATATTAATCATATCATTTAAACATTAGTATAAAATACATACATACATACATATATATATATATATATATATATATATATATATATATATATATATATATATATATATATATATATATATATATAAGCAAAGCATGGCAAGTTTATTTCTGTAGCATATTTCATACAAAATGGTAATTCAAAGTGCTTTACATAAAAGAAAGTAAAATAATCATAAAAACGGTAATCACAACAATAAAACAAGGAATTTAAAAAACTTTTAAAAAAGATTTAAAAATTGATTTAAAATAAAATTAAAACAATTAAAAAGAGGAACGTATTATACATAGTGCAATTATTTTGGATGTAGCACAGTGCTCATTCAGAAAATACATATATATGTCCTTTATAGATAATAATTGAATTATTGCTGAATTGATTTAGGATTGTAGAATTTCTTAAATTAATGAACACTGGATTGTTACACACATGCAGTAGAGCAGAATCAAGAGCAAATCAAGAGTTCCTGGTTCTCACTAGCTCTCACATATATACAACACATACATTAACAATGTTAACCATTAACTTCAAACCACATCGACAGTAAACTGGTAGCTGTGGAACCTTCATGTGTGTACGTGATGTGCCAGAATGAGACATCAATTGGAGAGATACAAAATAAATGATAATGTACAGGGTTCTTTTAACATCGCACAGTGGATGAACCAAAAGAAAATAAGGTTCCTCAGGTGTGTTCTTGATACCAGCTTGTGTGAAGGCCAAGGTCTGGAACTGGAAAAGTTTTTCTTAGGACTTTAATGTGTAAAGGTCATTAACTGTGTTTTAATTTTTTACACATTTTTTGTCGGAGGAAGCCGTCATAGTGTTAAGCATAGTGTTAATCATAGTGTTAATCATAGTGTTAAAGCTGAAGTTAAAGTAATGAAATGACTAATGTTACACAAAACATTTAAAAAGTCATCCATGTTAAGACTTTGTCTTGATTTTTTAAAACCGTCATATCAAATGACTGAATGCTCATGTGTTTAGATGTATAATAGGGTTATAGGGTGTGTATACCTTTGTATAATGGTACAGTACCTTTATTACCTTTTTGTTACTATTGAAGACATGTTTTGGGAAAGACTTTGCCATCTTATGCATTCTGTCTGCTAGACATTCGATTAGAGATCATTCTCATAGCCTTCTTTTAGCGTTCATTTTGACCGTGTAAATATACATCTTTATTGTGGGTTTATTGCCATCTTAATGTCTTACTGTCATTTTAATTTAGCCACTAAAATCCTTCACCTCCTTGTGTTAAATTCTACAGATATCCTTCAGTAAACATTAACATCTGATGAGGATCCCAGCAAAATGTTACATTTTAAGTGTGTTTTCACTGTTAAACGTCTCATTAGAGCGCCAGTTGCCCGAGGTTTATCGTGTGTTCCTTCCTCCTCTCTATCATCCTTTCCCCAGAAGTGATTATGCTAATTGCTGTTTGATCAGATGATTAAATTATAATTCGATTAATCCGGGCTACTAAATGCTCTGAATACATTTGTGTCTTCGTGGTTGGCTGGTCCCTCTCTCGTCCAAGCTAGAATTCACAGGAGCGTTGCGCAGGATGAGAGCGAGCGCAGGAGAAGAAGAGGGGATTAGAGGAGGCTGGGTTGAGGGGAAGGCCGTATAAAAAAGAGGGGCAGCCATTATGTCTCTTGCTGAAGACCCTACAGCTGTGTGTGGCTCTGCAATGCTGTAAAAGGGGTATGGCATAGAGGAGGCACACGAAACCTATATATTCACTGTTGTGTGTGTGTGCATGTGTGTATGTGCATGTGTGTGTGTGCACGTGTGTATGTGCTTGTGTGTGTGTGTGTGTGTGCGCGTGTGTGCGTGTGTGCGTGCATGTGTGCTTGCTTGTGTGTGTGTGTGTATGTGTGAATGTGTGCGTGTGTGTGCATGTGTGTGTGCTTCCTTGTGTGTGTGTTTGTATGTGCACGCATGTGTGTGTGTGTGTGCGTGCACATACAAACACACACCTCCTCTTCTACGTGCACTTATGTACACATATATGGCTCATTGATGCAAATTACCGCTGTCCTTTCTGTACAGAAGTACAGACTTAAATTACTGAACAATGATGCAAACAGGACAATTTTATTTTAAGTTAAATGAAATTTAAATAGATTATTGTGGTAGACTTTATAATTGAATAGTTTCAGAAATTAACATAATCTGAGCACAATGAAAATGCATAAAAGCCATATTATTGCCAGGATATTATCGCTGATATCCTTTCTCTAACATAACAACAATGGTGTTAGAACCACAGACTATAATATTATAGTGTCTACAGCTAGCTGATGTTATTTTCTCCACACTGCTGAACATACTTGGCTGCTCTATTTAATCGCACTGCAAAAAAATTAAGCTGCTAGCTATGCTTAAAATACTAAACTACATTGTTCTTGTGACTGTAAGTCAACCACGCAGTGACTTGTCTGTTAAGAACCAACTTATTTTTCAATGATATTTCAAATAGTCAGGTTTCAGGTTTATACATAATGTTCTCCCAGGTTACCCAACAAAGACCGAAGCCATACTGTAGTTATGATGAGTAACACTGATTTTATAGACAGCTTCACATTACCGTCACAGAATTTCATTTTTTGGCTGTAAAATGTTGGATATATTGCAAAAGAAATATCTGACTTTTGAAGTTAGCATGAAGTGGCATCGTGTTCTGTTTCTGAATAACAGATCGTCTAAATACCACTTCACAACACACATTTGGTGAATTACTGACAACCATCTATCTATCTATCTATCTATCTATCTATCTATCTATCTATCTATCTATCTATCTATCTATCTATCTATCTATAATCATAAACACAAATTTTTGCAAAAACTTTTACATTTTAGACTGATAAAAAACAAGAAACAAGATTATAGGATTGTAGGACATAATTCTTGTATCTTCTGTGAGGCTGCAGTTAAAACAGGTGGACTGAGAACTCGCCTCAGTGAGTCAAACCAGACGGATGTACCCGAAAGACATGGAAATCAACACCTGCACCTCAACAAAGGCGACACTGAGGGGCTAATAAGCCTTCCCTTCTTTCTTTCACTGAACCCGCAGTAGTCTGGCTTGGCCCTGACAGAAAAGCATCCCCATTCCGGAGCCGAACTGGTGCACACTGATGCTCCTTGTTGATCCACGTTGGCACCAGTGAAGACCGGATACTTGCTTGTGAAGATGCTCACATTAACTAAAGTGAGCCAGTTCGTCCGGACACAGGGCTCATAGACTTCTCCTGTCTTCTTTGAGTCACTTGATAAAAGCCCTTTTGTGGCTTGACAGAGGTGGTTTTTGAGCTCACACTGAAGGTTTTTAGCATCCTAATCTTATTCCTATTCACCATTCACTGACAGTTGTTTAAAGGACGCCAGGATTTGACTGTGATTTAATTAAAAACAGTCTGATACCCAAGGAAAGGCTAAACGCACAAGAATGAGGTTATCAGAAGCTGATATCCAAAGCACCACCATATCCAATATCAGATTGGAGATTGGATCATCCTTGTGCATATATATATATATATATATATATATATATATATATATATATATATATATATATATATATATATATATATATAGTAAAGGACTTTTTTAATATCAGATTAAGTATGCTGTACAACAACCATCTCTCTGTCTTTATGTGCTGGATTTTATCTCTGAGTATTTGGTTGTTATTTGGTATATTTACGTGTTAGTTTCAGCTGCTGAAGATGATATTCTCCTCATGAACAGACTCGTTTAAGCAGCTCCAGCTCTGGCGAACGCATCGCAGTTCACCGTGCTCTTAACGAGCTTCTCACGTTCATTCGTTTAGAATGTGACAACGGGAATCAGAGCTCCCCACATCCACACACCCCCCACCGTTAACATCAGAGCACCGATCTGTCTACACAGATCACAGACGAACAGACGGCAGGCTCTTTTTTTGTCTGTCATGTCCTGCTTAATATTCATGAAAGCAAATTGGGAACAGTCATTTGACAAGTGCCTGAGCGATCTCAGGCCCGTGGGGGAGCCGCACACAGGAAGTGTGTGTTCGAGTTGGATGAAACGTTGTCCTGTTCACACCAGACCTACTCCTTGTCTCTTGTCCCTGCTTACTCTCACTAGCTCGTGCTCACTTGCCCTAAAGTTCCCCCAGGCTGTGTGCTGAATATTGCCTTAATCACTCCAGGCCTTAACTCTGCCTGTCACGGTAGAATATCTACACCATGGTAAGGTGGTAATGCACACAGTGGCATCGCTGATCAGCTCTGATATACATCAGGGAAGCAGTCCAGAATTTTGTTATATCAGGAACGGTCCAGTAATTCATTCTCTTTTAGTTATTTGGTGTTATGAAGAAGATGCAATGCAATAAAGCATTGTTTGTGTTGATTTGTGTTACTCTGATGTGCTGTTGTCCCTCCTGATGTCCAGTGGATCTTGGCTGATCTGATGAGTAGGTCTGTAAAATGGATTAGATTTTCAAAGTTTTTTTATAGAGTTCAAAATAATGTTTCTACGGAAACTATATAAATATTATATGTGTAATTAATACTAATAATAATGTTCATAGATATAAATATATGATCTCTATGCATTTTACCCATTTAATGTATTCATTACCTTTTGCTATTTCAGTTCATTGCTCTTCATCTCTATTAGTCCAAAGAATTGTCCAGTATATAATACTGTCTCTAAGGGTGAAATTAAACAAATAAAACAGTACCATAATCCTTCATCGTGTGTAGAACGCCTTGTCATACACGTGTGAGTGAAGCTTGTTTAACTGATCCAAAATGAGACATTTGAGCGCTATAGTACCCTCATCCCTCCAAAACAGCTTGTTTTGTTGCATGTGCATATGGTGCATAGCATATGGTTAACGATGATAATGTGCAATCAAAGACCGATTAGCTTTAATGCTCAACAGCAGTGACAGAATTCTGCAATAAAGGATAACTACTTGCTCAGTCAAACACACAGCATTTTTTTTAGTTGATTTTTTTTTTTTTTTTTTTTTTTGCAAGCAATCTTGTTTCATGCAAGGATGAGTATAGTGTAATTAAATAATGCTGTTTTTAAAATAACTGTTACACAGTCTGATTAAGTAACAAGATTTTAGATTAAGGAGAATTTTTCAGTGTTTCTTCTGAACTAAGCAGGGGATGCTGCTCAAATTAAAACCCTTTAACTAACTGATCATTCCAGCAATTAAAAAACATCAAAGCACGACAGATGAGTGAACCATAATCTAACTCAGAGAGTAGGGTTTTAAATGGATGTTTAAATGGCTTTGACAATAAATGACCATGAACATGCATTCTATGGTCATTTTTATGCTAGTTTTTTTAAAATCAATAATATTATAATAAGCCTGGTCACATATTAATCTTTACCAGGTGATTACTCTACACAGACATTAACCCTGGAGCTGTGCGCCACAATGCCACCCTGATGGACATGATCTCGCCTTACATTATTTGGGACCTAACATCTGTATCAGACAGTTACAAAGCCTTGCCCTAATTGCAGCAAAATGTCATTAGCCATGTGCTAAACACACCATCCAGAATAAGAAACTACCGCTTTTTATTCATCACCATCCTCTGGCACTGCTCAGCTACTGCAAAGAAGTGAAGAGAAGATGATGCTGCTGCAGTGCAAACTGTGAAGAAAAGGGTAAGTTCACTTTGCTTTATGGCAGCAGGAGCAAAAGGAGACAGAAGAAGACAGATTGATAGAGCCTTTATTTGTTACATACAGTATACCTCTAAAAGTCTTTCTTCCAAAATCCCAGATCACAGGGTCACCCATGATACAGCATCCCTGGAGAAGTTAGTATTAATGACCTTACTCATGAGTAAAACAGTGCTAGCTTGAAACCCCAACTATCTAATCAGTAAACCAGAGCCAAACCTGTTGAGCTACAGTACCACTATCCCAAGAAGACCTTTACTACATAGGAACACAGTTTTGAGGAACTGCTATCAGACGTGGGGCAAATGCAAGTGCTGTTTATCAAATGAAACAGTTTGCTGAAGTGCATAGTTCAAAGAATCAGACACTGATCTGCTATCAGTTAGCGCAGCTCATTTTCTGAAAGTGAGGCCAACATCAGCAGTGTTGGTTGCTTGTCATTGAAGGAGATTTTGAGAGTAAATCAGTGTGTGAAACGTGAACACGTGCTACAGGCTGGTGTTGGGGCTGGAAAGACAAAATTAAAGCTGGATCTCTACCAAACTTGGCTGGAGAAGTGCTTAATCCATTTTATTGTACACCTGCCCATATGAGTGGCTGGGTTCTTCCACAATGCACTGAGTTCACTTACAAGTTTTATTTGTATTCAACAGCATTTTAAATCTGCAACTTGATAAAAGGACAGGCTTACTGACTGCACTGACAGATACAGAAATCCTCACACTTAAGGTCGATGTCTTTAGGAGAAAATCTAAATGAATTCCTTTGGTACCTGGACAAGTGTATGACACTCAGGTTGGGGAAGCATGATACAGCAAAATATGTGACACAGCTCTGTGCCAGCAAATTATTCACAGCAGCCACAACAGCTAATGAAAGCAGCTACATTGTGCGTAGCAGGAACACAGTGGTGCAGCATTGATGCCCAGAATGCAAAGGTGGTATTGTGTTATAACAGTGTATATTCAAAGCTCTAAAGCAGGATTTGCTGAAATAAAGTGTGGATCCCATTGCCAATTCTAAAATCACATTTGATAGCTGTCCTCTCTGTAACTAAAGCATTAAAGCATTGGAGCCTGTTATCAAAAGACCCGTGGCCACCACCAAACACAGGCCTCCGCCCTACAGAGGTCCAAGATCCAGATCCAATTACATGATCCAGGAAGGATGATCATTTTAACTTGTGCACCAGATGTGATGCAAAAAAGTGAACAAACACAAATGAAAGATTCATATTATTAAACTCCAGTTGCTATGCATAAATGGAGTGACCTGGGGATTCATTCCAGGGGATCCACTGGAATTAACTTTAGCAATCAGAGTGAGAGTAGCCCTAGTGTCCCTGCAACACCATGGTCTGTGCATACTCCTGGACCTGAATGACTGACTGCTGTGTAGACAATAGCAAAACAATGAACCAGACAGCACTTCTTATCTCCTGCTGTCAAAGCAAGACTGCATTAAGAGAATTGCCATTTGACATGTGAAGAAGCCGCAACATTTTCAGAACCCCTTAAAAGAATTATGAATACTAGTGCAGGCTGACAACACCACCGTGGTGTTTTACATCAACCACCAGATTGAGTGTTAACACACTGAATAATTCTTAGTCTCTGTAGAGTATGGTATTTGCATTATGGCAAGAAACCTTGATACAAAACCTCTACTAGTTCTGAAGGAAACTATCCTAGTGGTATTGAATGGAAGGAAGTTGTAAGGAATGGTATGTTCTGCATGTCTCTTTGGTTCTACAACTATTACATGGCTCACTTATTGATAAGGAAGGGCCAAAGGATATGCTTGACATAACACTGGCATTTTATTTAGTTAGTACATGTGAGGTCTCGGCAAGAAAATAAGCGAACAGGAAAAAGCCAATCTCCAAAGGCAACCATCCTCTTGAAGGTTACAGAACTGCAGTTACAGTTATAAACTTATGTTTTGGTGTAAATCAGTTGTGTTCAGTCTTTTCCACAATGGGCCAATGTGGGTCCAGATTTTTATTCAATTCAAGCAGTAGCAAAAACCGTTTCCACCTGTTTTTATCGCTTCATCTTGGCTTTCAGTTGACCCGGGTGTGGCTTTTGCTTAGTTGCTCCCACACCAGCCTTCTCCATATAAAATTGGACACTTTTGGTGTAGATGGAAAAGCAAAATGGGCAAGTAATTTAGTTTCATGCAACTGTTGTATTAGAGTTTGTCATTGTTCCCTCAAGTGCACATTAGTGAGAGCAGCTTAATGCTTATTTGGACAGCATGTGTGACTGCATGCTCCGTCTTAATTCAGGCTAAAGGACAGACTTTTCTTTTCTTTGGTACTTTTCTGCAATCTCTAGCTTCATAAATATTTGATGTCTTCATTATTGCTACCAAAGCGATATTAACTCTGCATAACCTCTGAGAACAATGCAGTATTAAAACAGTTTATAACTATATATCTTTTCTGCATATCTTTCATGCATTGAGCTGCTCTGCCTTTAGAATTCTGGACTTAAACAATGGCAGAATATTCACTTTGAGGTTGGCTAGATATGGACTGGCAGGCTCCTGGCATAAACAAACCCTGCTCTCTTTTCCCATCAGTACAGTGAAAAGCACTTTGATTCCTGCAGTCGGAATATTAGATTGTGCTGAAGAACAACCTTTCTGATGGTCTATATACTTTCAGACTGAGCGCTGGTCCTCCACCTCATCACATCACATCAATCTTATTAAAGTATTTCAGTGCAACTAAATCACTGTGAAATATAAACATAGCATCTTTTGAATATATGGTATGTTATTGAAAACTTTTGATCCCTTATAAATATGCATCAATTACCAAACAATGTCAGCCAGTGGAGTGTGGTATAATTTTGTAGTGTCTACTTCCAAACATTCTAATTATATACATATAATTATAACATTATAATATTAGAACAAGTCTTGCTAAGGAGTTGATGTATTAAGTGAAAGTGAACCTAACATATAGGGCTCCAATCCATTGTTGTCTTGTTTGTACTGATGCAGAACTTGTGAAGCTGTGATTCTAGTCGCACCTTATTTTCTGAAACAGATAAATAATATATATTCATTGTTTGTGATTATCAGTGGTTGTACTGTGGATCTATGGCTACAAGCAGAGCTCAGAGGTGATTACTCCGTTCGCCACTTTTATAAAGAGACTCTGATATAATCCTGGTGTCTGCTTCTGCTTTTCTGAACTTGAGTATTGAGCTCATCTCAGACATTATCGATAGTCTGACCACTCTGTTGGCATGACATCAGCAGATACTGTACTGTAGGCTAAAATTAAGTCTGCCTTAGCAAAGCTAAACCCTGATCCCATCTAACACAATTGATCAGTTTTGGTGTGCAAGTGAGTAAATGGACTATTGCACAGTGTAACTCATTAAAGAGCTCTCATGCATCTGTACACTAAGGTCATGACTTGATAAGGTGACATGTAGTTCAGTAACCTTCCCTATAGGGTAACCTTGCGTTAGCTTTAGAACCCCTGCAGGGCCAGGATCGTTCTGTATTTCCATATCTGAGCCTTTGATTGCTGACAGTGATCTTATACCAGACAAAGCTTCCAGTCTTGCACTGAAACTAATAATCATCTATGTCCATTGTAGGCTGTTTAGCTTTTTAGCATAAGTACCACAGTAGGTAAAGGAAAAGATTGGATAGGTTTATTCCAATCCAGGTCAAGCGGTCTTAAAAAGACCCTTAGCTAAAGATGCTACATATGAAATATTGATTCATTGATTATTGAAACTAAAAAAAGTAAACTGTCTCTAAATGGTAAAAGGTAATAGAAACAAAATCATAATACAAAATATTTTCAAAATTAATTAAATACAATACCAATCGCCATGAATTATAGAATTACATTCAGTGATGAATTTATAATATATAGCTAAAAACAAATTTATTATTTTTTTATGATTATTGTTTTTGTTCAGACTTCAGGACCGAGGAATTTTTAGAGCCTAAAAGCTTCAGTTTAAATAAAATACTCTGCCGTAATGAGTCTACTTTAATTCATCCAGCCTAAAATTATGAAATAGTGATCCTTAGATAAGCTTAATATCGTAAAGACAATGGTTTTATTGAGTTCTACTGAAAAATAGGTGGGAAATCTTACTTAATTATGGATGCAGATGATGCATTATTGAGCAGTGTCACTTTAGTGTCTTTATGGTTCAGCACATGAAAAATGACGCCAATTATGAATTCGTCCTGAGGGCGTAACAGCAAGGTGATGGGCGGAGTCATGGCTAGTGCTTTAAAACGAGATCATACATTAAGTACCATTGGGCTGTTTCTTTTGGACCTTTATAGATGAACTTCAGTTGTGAGGTGTGACCTGCTGCTAAGTGGATATTTTTGTTTTGGCCTCATTATTAAATAAAAATGGATATGGAGATGCATTTAAGCCTGTAAGTATTATTATATAAACAACCACATTGCCTTGACACTGGCCGACATTATCTGAAGTGATTGTGATTAATTGTTTGATTCCCTTTAAGGTAAAATCACCTTGATTTCACATGCAGTTATGTGAGAAATATGTGAAAATATAAGAATGTGACCACAACCACAAAAAATCTACTTTGCGAAAATCACAAAAGAAAATAAATTCACATGTGAAGTTTGTGTGACCTTTTATTACATTTAGTACATTGTGTAATTGTGTAAATGGAAGTAACTCACTAAGCCACTCTTTACAACGGTGGTGAACTGAAAAGCAACTCAGCAACACATATAACTTGAGACAGATGTGCTGTAAGAGCGGAAGATCAGAATCCACTCACATCAGTCAAGAACAGCCATTAAAGGTTTAAATCTCTTTATTTGTATGACTGTTCATTAGAGACTGGTTGCCAGGAACGGGGATTTTTTTTACCATGTGCTATTTATTTGTTTCTCATTAATCAAATATTTTTATGCTTACATGTTTAAACTCAT